>NW_008707426.1:719830-720651 GCF_000327385.1 Lottia gigantea
AAAAAACTTACTCATTTCTATGACTTTACCAAAATTTTCATATCAATAAACTTTTCTTCAAACATCATGTCAATAACATTTACTGCAGACATCATCNCAATACGCTTTACCACAAACACCACCTTAATAAACTTTTAACATCTCAATAGGCTTTACTACAAACACTGTTACAACAGGCTTTATTACAAACAGTATTTCAAAAGGCTTTACCACAACAAACATTTCTAAATAGGTAAACAACAAACATCTTCTCAATAGGATACCCAACAAACATGGTCTCAATAGGATACACAACAAACATGGTCTCAATAGGATACACAACAAACATGGTCTCAATAGTATGTACAACAAACATGATCTCAATAGGATAAACAACAAACATGATCTCAATAGGATAAACAACAAACATGATCTCAATAGGATAAACAACGAACACCTTCTCAATAGGATAAACAACAAACATCTTCTCAACAGGATAAACAACAAACATGATCTTAATAGGATAAACAACAAACATTTATCAATAGGATAAACAACAAACATGATCTCAATAGGTTAAACAACAAACATGTTCTCAATAGGATAAACAACAAACATGATCTCAATAGAATAAACAACAAACATCTTCTCAACAGTGCCCCTAAAACTATGGGGCTGTGGTACAGTATGTTTATAAAAGATTCGCTATCATGTATTACAGTCTGTCGAGGGTTTGTGTGTACCAGTGGTCTATGTCTACCAAGTCCTTTTTCTAAATGTGATGGAAAATTTGACTGTTCAGATTTCTCTGATGAAATGAATTGTGGTATGTTTTTAATTAT
>NW_008707426.1:780764-782181 GCF_000327385.1 Lottia gigantea
TCCGTACTGACCAATCATCGATGTACACGACAGATTCCCGACCAAATTCTCTCGTCAATCAGCAACCAAACCAACCAATTCCCAACCAGGATCTTGACTTGTCCTATATTCTTCGCAATGTAATACAAAAGACACCAATCACCAACAATAACGTAAACCCTGGATCAGAGACACCGAGTACCTATAATAATGTAAACCCTGGATCAGAGACACCAATCACCGACAATAATGTAAACCCTGGATCAGAGACACCAATCACCGACAATAATGTAAACCCTGGATCAGAGACACCAATCACTGACAATAATGTAAACCCTGGATCAGAGACACCGAGTACCTATAATAATGTAAACCCTGGATCAGAGACACCGAGTACCTATAATAATGTAAACCCTGGATCAGAGACACCAATCACCGACAATAATGTAAACCCTGGATCAGAGACACCAAGTTCCTATAATAATGTAAACCCTGGATCAGAGACACCAAGCACCAACCAGGATCTTGACTTGTCCTATATTCTTCGCAATGTAATACAAAAGACACCAATCACCAACAATAACGTGAACCCTGGATCAGAGACACCGAATACCTATAATAATGTAAACCCTGGATCAGAGACACCCAATACTTACAATAATGTAAACCCTGGATCAAAGACACCCAGTACCTATAATAATGCAAACCCTGGATCAGAGACACCCAGTACCTATGATAATGTAAACCCTGGATCAGAGACACCCAGTACTTATAATAATGTAAACCCTGGATCAGAGACACCCAATACTTATAATAATGTAAACCCTGGATCAGAAACCAAAAACTACCAAACACCATTAGAGCCAAATACTCCAAACGAGAAGATTCTTAATCTTATTGATGTTCTACATTCCCTGAACATTACACCACAGTCTATAGATCTCCTTTTGGACAAACACCCCGAAGATCCATCAATTTCCAAAGGCTATGGGACACCTATGAACAGTGAACCAAATCCAATACACTATGCAGATACTCAAACACAAACTGGAAATGCTCTTCCATTAAATCTTGGTAGTCAAAACAAGGGTAAAACTATTCATTATGGAACCTCGCCAGATAGAAACAGTCCATCCAACCAGGTTTTAAATGTTGGAGGTTACAGCGGATACAACAAAGAACAACCTAGCGTTCCTCGTGTTGCTGTTCCACCTAGAGGTAAGCTAAGATTTTTTCTTTTTGTGTACAATTATATTGGAACCTATGTAGTTGAAGAAATATAATTTTGTGAAAAAAAACTTCACCTTTTTACATAGAAAATTTTGCGATTGAGCTCAAATACTATGTAACAGACAGATCCGCCATTTTCGTGGGTTGATTTCGATCTTGAATAATTGTAAATAGTCTTCAGAAATATTAAAAATTTGGAAAAAAATCG
>NW_008707426.1:785159-789466 GCF_000327385.1 Lottia gigantea
TGGATCATTTGATATATAATCAATGTGATTGTATTGATCATGTAATACATAAATCTTATAGAGATATAATCACTATGCTTATAGTGATTATTTGATATAAAATCACTTTTATTATAGTGATCATTTGATATATAACCACTGCGATAATATTGATCATTTGATATATAATCACTGTGACTGTATGGATCATTTGATGTATAATCACTTTATATTCATTATAGAGATATAATCACTGTGCTTATAGTGATTATTTGCTATAATATACTCACTGTGATTATAGTGATCATTTTATAAATAATCGCTTTGATTATTTGATCTATAATCACTTTGATTATTGTAATCATTTGATCTATAATCACTGTGATTGTTTATATGTTATCACTGTGATTATAGTGATCATTATATATATAATCACTGTGATTATTTAATCACTTTGATTATAGTGATTATTTAATGAATTATCAGTGTGATTATAGTGATCATTTAATATATAATCACTGTGATTAAAGTAATTATTTGATATAAATTCACTGTCATTAAAGTGATTATTTGATATAAAATCAATGTCATTATAGTGATTATTTGATATAAAATAACTTTTATTATAGTGATCATTTGATATATAACCACTGTGATAATATTGATCATTTGATATATAATCACTGTGACTGTATGGATCATTTGATGTATAATCACTTTATATTCATTATAGAGATATAATCACTGTGCTTATAGTGATTATTTGCTATAATATACTCACTGTGATTATAGTGATCATTTTATAAATAATCGCTTTGATTATTTGATCTATAATCACTTTGATTATTGTAATCATTTGATCTATAATCACTGTGATTATTTATATGTTATCACTGTGATTATAGTGATCATTATATATATAATCACTGTGATTATTTAATCACTTTGATTATAGTGATTATTTAATGAATTATCAGTGTGAATTATAGTGATAATTTAATATATAATCACTGTGATTAAAGTGATTATTTGATATAAATTCACTGTCATTAAAGTGATTATTTGATATAAAATCAATGTCATTATAGTGATTATTTGATATATAATCACTTTGACTATAGTGATCATTTGATATATAATCACTGTGATTATTTAATCATTATAATCACAGTGATTATTTCATATAGTATCATTGTGATTATAATGATCATTTTGTATATAATTACTGTGATTATAGTGATTATTTAATATATAATCACTGTCATTATAGTGATTATTTGATACAAAATCAATGTCATTATAGTGATTATTTGATATATATTAATGTATAATAACTGTGATTGATACCAAATTTATCAAATAATCACTATAATCACAATGATTATATATTAAAAAATCACAGTGATTATATATCAAATGGTCACTATAATCAAAGTGATTATATATTAAATAGTCACTATAATCACTGTGATTTTATATCAAATGATCACTATAATCAAAGTGATTGTATATTAAATGATCACTATAATTACAGTGATATATATATCAGATTATCACTATAATCAATGTGATTTTATATCAAATGATCAATATAATCAAAGTGATTATATATGAAATGGTCACTATAATAAAAGTGAGTATATATGAAATGATCACTACAATCAAAGTGATTATATATCAGATGGTCACTATAATCACTGTGATTAGATATCAAATGATCACTAATATTAAAGTGATTATATATTAAATGATCACTATAATCACAGTGATTATATGTTACATATTCACTATAATGACAGTGATTACATATTAAATAATCAGTGATAATATACATAATGATCACTATAATCACAGTGATTATATATTACATAATCACTATAATCACAGTGATTACATACAAAATAATCACTTTAAGCAAAGTGATTATATATCAAATAATCACTATATTCACAGTTATTATATATTGAATAATCACAATGAAAATATATATAATGATCACTACAATCACAGTGATAATATATTAAATAATCACTATAATAACAATGATAATATATTAAACAATCACTCTAATCACAGTGATTACATACAAAATAATCACTATAATCAACGTGATTATATATCAAATAATCACTATAATCACAATGATAATATATTAAATAATCACCATAAACATGATTATATACAAAATATATTAAATGATCACTATAATCCCGGTTATAATATATTAAAAAAATCACTATAATCACAGTGATTATATATTAAATAATCACTATAATCACAGTTGTTATATTTTAAATAATAATCACTTTGATTATAGTGATTATTTGATATATAATAATTACTGTGATTATAGTGATCATTTGATATAAAATCACAGTGATTATAGTGATCATCTGATATATAATAACTGTAATTATAGTGATCATTTAATATATAATCACTTTGATTATAGTGATCATTTGATATATACTCACTGTGATTATAGTGCCTATTTAATATATAATCACTTTGATTATAGTGATCATTTGATATATAATCACTGTGATTTTTTAATATATAATCATTGTGATTATAGTGATTATTTAATATATTATCATTGTGATTATAGTGATCATTATATATATTATCACTGTGATTATTTAATACATAATAACTGTGATTATAGTTATTTTTTAATACATAATGACTGTGATTACAGTTATTATTTAGTATATAATCATTGTGATTATAGGTATTATTTAATATGTAATAACTGTGATTATAGTGATTAATAAATAATCACTGTGATTATAGTGATCAGTTGACATATAATTACTTTGATTATAGTGATCATTTGATATATAAACACTATGATTACAGTCATCATCTGATATATTATCAGTGTGATTTTTTTTATATATAATCTCTGTAATTATAGTGATTGTTTAATATATAATCACTGTGATTATAGTGATTATTTAATAAATAATCACATTGATTATAGTGATCATCTCATATATAATCACTTTGATTATAGTGATCATCTGATATATAATCACTTTGATTATAGTGACTATTTAATATATAATCTCTTTGATTATATTGATCATTTAATATACAATCACTGTGATTATTTAATATATAATCACTGTAATTATTTAATATATTATCACTGTGATTATAGTGACTATTTGATATATAATCACTTATATTATAGTGACTATTTAATATATAATCATTGTGATTATAGTGATCATTTTATATATAATGATTTTTTTTATATATAATCACTTTGATTATAGGGATTATTTGATGTATAATCACTTTGATTGTAGGGATTATTTTGTATATAATCACTGTGATTACAGTGATTATTTAATATATAATCACTGTTATTATAGAGATTTTTTGATATATAAGCACTTTGATTATAGTGACTATATAATATATAATAATTTTGATTATATTGATCATTTTATATATAATCACTGTGATTATTTAATATATAATCATTGTGATTATTTAATATATAAGCACTTTGATTATAGTGATCATTATAGTGATCATTAAATATATAATCACTTTGATTATAGTGACTATTAAATATATAATCACTTTGATTATAGTGATCATCGGATATATAATCACTTTGATTATAGTGATCATTTGATATAAAATCACAGTGATTATAGTGATCATCTGATATATAATCACCTTGATTATAGTGATCATTTAATATATAATCACTTTGATTATAGTGATCGTTTGATATATAATCACAGTGATTATAGTGATCATCTGATATATAATCACTTTGATTCTTTAATATATAATCACTGTGATTGTTTAATACATAATCACTGTGATTATAGTGATTGTTTAATATATAGTCACTGTGATTATAGTGATTACTTAATATATAATCACTGTGATTATAGTGATCATTCAATATATAATCACTATGATTATTTAATATATTATCACTGTGATTATAGTGACTATTTAATATATAATCACTTTGATTATAGTGACCATTTGATATATAATCACTGTGATTATATTGATTGTTTATTATATAATCACTGTGATTATAGTGATTATTTAATATATAATCACTGTGATAAGTGATTATTTAATATATAATCACTGTGATTATAGTGATTTTTTGATGTATAATCACTATGATTATAGTGATTCATCTGATATATAATCACTTTGTTTATAGTGACTATCTAATATATAATCACTTTGATTATATTGATCATTTAATATATAATCACTGTGATTATTTAATATATAATCACTGTAATTATTTAATATATTATCACTGTGATTATAGTGACTATTTG
>NW_008707426.1:793729-794502 GCF_000327385.1 Lottia gigantea
TAATCACTGTGATTATAGTGATCATTTAATATATAATCACTTTGATTATAGTGATCATTTGATATAAAATCACAGTGATTATAACGATCATCTGATATATTATCACTGTAATTATAGTGATCATTTGATATATAATCACTTTGATTATAGTGACTATTTAATATATAATCACAGTGATTATAATGATCATCTGATATATTATCACTGTAATTATAGTGATCATTTAATATATTATCACTTTGATTATAGTGATCATTTGATATATAATCACTGTGATTATAGTGATCATTTAATATATAATCACTTTGATTATAGTGACTATTTAATATATAATCCCTTTGATAATAGTGATCATTTGATAAAAAATCACAGTGATTATAGTGATCATCTGATATATAATCACTTTGATTATAGTGATTATCTGATATGTAATCACTTTGATTATAGTGATTATCTGATATATAATCACTTTGATTATAGTGATCATTTGATATATAATCACTGTGATTATTTATATAATCACTGTGATTATTTAATATATTATCATTGTGATTATAGTGATCATTTGTGATTATAGTGATCATTTAATATATAATCACTTTGATTATAGTGACTATTTAATATATAATCACTTTGATTATAGTGACTATTTAATATATAATCACTTTGATTATAGTGATCATCTGATATATAATTACTTTGATTATAGTGATCATTTGTTATAAATCAGTGATTATATTGATCATTTTATATATAATCACTGTGATTATTTA
>NW_008707427.1:0-1199 GCF_000327385.1 Lottia gigantea
TGGAAATAGTCGGCTAATGCCACCAATGCCACCAATGTCTTACAAAAATTTCCTTGTATGCACATCGTGTGGGGTGACCCGTCATCATTAAAAATCGGGTTTAGTAAAGAAAGGCGTAATATTCAATTTCATATTATTTATACGCCCACATATAAAATGGGTGTATATTGTCGTCACCAATGTCCGTCTTTTCGCAATTGCTCTAGAAGACACATTCTGATTTAGGTGAAACTTGGTTTCCTATTGAAAATCAGAAAAATCGAAAAATGTTTAGTATGTGTAATTTTCCTTGTTTTGAAAACGCTCTTAATTTTAAGTTCTTCCACAATCTAGAAGGCAGAATTCTTTACAAATTTGGTAAAAGTGTTAATATCACCAATGGATGAACCCTATTGAAATTGAAAAAAATGTTTTTGATCTTGTTCTTGAAAACGCTTTCAATCTTTAGCTCGTAAACACTAAAAGGCGTGGTTCTTGTCCGATTTTGACGAAACCTGGTATGATTAAACAGTATCGACTCAAAATGTTCAAGAAGTGTATGCAGTTATGACTGAAGGTTGAATATTTCATACTGGTGATTGTTACTGTACTGCCAAATATTTTTATTCAAAATCAAAGCTGCCAGTTGGCGTATATTACCTTGCCTGGCAAGCTATCTTTTGTTTTAAGAAGCTCGAGATACAATGTTTTTGTTTTCTTAAAAAACTGTTTAATATCATTTCCTATAGTACTGTTTTTGATTAAAAATAAGATCAGCCATAGGTATTTCATAATGGAAAGTGGTATCAGGTGTCTAGAAGAGTAAGCACAATATTAATCTTACTGAACATAGCTAACTAGTCAACACTCGGCAACAAAAAAGATCAAGAGAAATAACACTGTGGTTAAACAAATGAAGAGCTTAAAATTCAATATCTTCTATAACCTTGTATCATTTCATTACAAAATGTATGATTAGTGAATAAATCTTAACACACAAAAATGACATTGTGCGAAACTCAATTTTTCAATCCGGTTTCGCCCTGACAGTGATGCAGGTCGAATGGACTGACATGGAAAATTGTCCTGAAATTTTCTAAACACCAGCAACCAGGTTCTTGATATTTACCATTTACAAATAACAAGCCCATCAGTCAGAATAAACGTTGTATTGGCATTTTACAAAGGGTTGAACTATAAGTNNTTAAAAGCCGAAGCTG
>NW_008707428.1:0-1199 GCF_000327385.1 Lottia gigantea
CTGAAAAGGGCCGTTTGAGTGCTCTTCGGGAGACTGACTGGTAAGCAAAAGCTTAACCTCCGAATCCGTAGAGGGTTCGGCCTTGTCTCTTCAAAGCATAGACGACATCCATGGCAGTGACGGTCTTCCTCTTGGCATGTTCAGTGTAGGTGACAGCATCTCGAATGACGTTTTCTAAGAAGACTTTCAATACACCTCTGGTTTCTTCGTAGATAAGGCCGGAGATACGTTTGACACCACCTCGTCGAGCTAGACGTCTAATAGCTGGCTTGGTAATACCTTGGATGTTATCACGGAGAACTTTCCTGTGACGCTTGGCTCCTCCTTTTCCTAAACCTTTTCCTCCCTTTCCTCGTCCAGACATGGTAGCAGTTTGATATTTTTTTCTTTTTTTTTTTTATTCCCTCAGACCCACCCACACTCAGATCAAGTGATAGGTGGATATACTATGGTACATATAAATTAGTATATCCACCACTCACATATACCTTTAGTCGAAAAATAAAAATAATTAAAAATCTAACAAAGGTATATGTGAGTGATCTTCATTGTGTGACCAAATTTGTATGCATTTATTTCTATTATTATTATACTTGTTGTTGTAAATGCATAAATCTATCTGATCATGATAGATTAAATATAAATAAATTGTAAATATATAATATTAATGTAAATATAAATTATGTGTATATATAAATGTGGAGTATAAATAAATTCTATGTAAATAATATCTATATATAAATAAACTCTGTTTGTAAATATAATCTCTATGTATGAATGAGTGTATAGACGATGTATATGTACAATTGAATTTTGAAATATATAGGTGAAATTTATGAAAGGGTATAAATATATAAAAATAAGTAAAAATATATGAAATTTATAAAAATATAGATGGAATGATAATGGCTATCACAGATAATAGGCTGAGATATGAAATGGCTTATAGTAGCAAAGGTGATATCTCCAACAATCGATATAATAATGTATCGATCATATCACCGACAGGTTTTGATGCAGAACGATTTGTCCATATTAAGTTGAAATAATGGTACATATGGGGGAACAGAGAGTGGTCAAACCCCGCCATGAATCTTGTGAATTCATGGATCTGGATGGGCTTCCTCAAAGAGTCCGACATAAAGTGGCAGAAGCTATTCCGTAATGGTAGCAATTTGCTACACACTACAAAGAGATGC
>NW_008707429.1:0-1199 GCF_000327385.1 Lottia gigantea
CAAGTAATAAGGCGAATTATATTGTTATTGGTAAACCATTGCCGACTGTTAAATGTCTGCATAAATACTTGAACTATTGTGTTTGAAACTAAAGTAAACAGATTGCTGTAGTGAATGAATGTTTTTGAAGTATAAAAAGGGGTATCGGAATTTCACTCTATTTAGGTTAGAGGCTTCCTTCCCATTCAATGATGGTCTTTGAACACTTTAACTTAAAGTGCCACATTTAATGTCCCGCCCAAATTTCGACTTCAAAATCGCGATTCAAGCTTTTTAAATGAATTGTAAAGAGATTTTCTAAACTTTTTATATGTTTCAGGTATACTTATAACATCAATTTGCACCATTTAAACTTTCAGTCAGACGTCTGTGGCTCTTGCAATTCCAGTAAGAGTAAACGTTTTATGATGTCACTATATAAAACCTCACTATCGAAAAGCTACTGCTATTGGTATAATAAGGACCTTTGGGATAGTGACGTTACTTACTTGGAGTACGCACATTGACTATATCTGTAACCGGTCTACAAAAATCTTAAATGTTATGCGTTATGTTTCAGGTACCACATGGGGAGCAAACAGAGAAACTCTAATGATGATGTACAGGTCACTGGTTCGTTCAGTTATTGATTATGGTTGTATTGCCTATGGTAAAGCAAGTGATACTCAACTGAAGAAACTCGACGTTCTACACATGAAAGCTATACGTATTGCCACCAGGGCAGCTGTAGGTACGAAGAATGAGGCGCTACTTCAGGAGGTGGGAGAGAAACCCCTCTCTCTTCGGAGGGAGGAGCTATCTCTCAAATTCTGGGGGAAACTTCAGTATTTGTCCGAAAGCTGTCCGACGTATTCCAGCATCAGAAGATTTACTCGTGTCGGAAATAACCAGAAGAATCGGAGTATTTCTTACGGGCAAGCGGTCATTGATCTATTGAGAGAGCATCAGCTCGATCAAGTAACGATCCTTGAACGCCGCCTATCGGCTACTCCGTTTTGGAAGGTTACCAACCCGACAGTCAACACCCAGCTGATCCAGAGTACCAACAAGCACGAGAACCCAGTGGGAGCAAGAGCTCACGCTCTTGATCTCATTGATTCCGTGTACGCCGACCATTTGAAGATCTACACCGATGGTTCCAAGAGTAGTACCGCAACAGGATACGGTTTGTGCATCCCAGCAAAAGGCATCCGCATCAG
>NW_008707430.1:0-1199 GCF_000327385.1 Lottia gigantea
TTCCCCCCCCCCCCCCCCCCCCATACCATATAATCAATATTTTTTATGTGAAAATATTCAAAGGAAACGATCGGTGGGATTTATGAAGAAAATTATGAAGAAAACAAAAACATTAACACATTGCAGTATTGTTTTTTTGTGGTTTTTTTTTTTTTTTTTGCACAGTTCATTTAGACTGAAAAATTTGATGAGCTACAAAGCAATAAGTCACACCTATTTTTATTTTTGGCTTATCAAATTAAATTTTAAATCGCATTTCATAATGCTACGGTTATAGAATAATCCGATGTAGCCAATGACGTTTGGTTTAATATTGATAATGCATTTATCGGAATGTAAAATAAGATTCAAACAGTGATGCAGCAGGTAATTAGATAGAAGAGCATTGAGAGGTAAAGAGAATGGAGTGAAAGAAGGAGAACGAATAAAATAGAAAGGAGTCGCATGGAAGGTAAAGAACAGTAATCAGAGTTTAAGAGAAGTGGGATAGACAGGTTGTTCAATGAAAGGAGGATTTGGAAAATAAATTTAAGTAGGTCTTTTGTCAGATCACACGAAGAGTAGGTTAAATTATACATTTGAAGAATGTTAACAAACACATTGTGTAGAATTCTCTCCTGCATTTACATTAATTTACTGAAACAAGTCCTTTTTCTATTCATGATTATGTCCCTTGAAAGTAAGAAATTGTTCTGGGGCCTGGTTTTCGAAAATATCGTAAGAAACGTCATAAGATATATCTTAAGACAAATTTTAAGACTATCTTATGACTATCATACGACATGTAATAGAATGTAAATCAAACCTGTCTTACGATAGTCATATCTGAGATGCTCGTATGACTGTCATAAGTGATAACATTTACTATAAAAAGAATTATAGGAAATAAATTTATAGTTATTACTTACAAAATACATTATCAATATTAAATTTTATATGAAAATGAATTAAAATCGTAGTTTGATCATTTGTTTGAATTTAGTTTGTATATTTATTAAAAGAATTATAGGAAATAAATTTATAGTTATTACTTACAAAATACATTATCAATATTAAATTTTATATGAAAATGAATTAAAATCGTAGTTTGATCATTTGTTTGAATTTAGTTTGTATATTTATTAAAAGAATTATAGGAAATAAATTTATAGTTATTACTTACAAAATACATTATCAATATTAAATTTTATATGAAAATG
>NW_008707431.1:0-1197 GCF_000327385.1 Lottia gigantea
TTGGAAATTGGAAAGGTGCAAATTGATGCTATCGGTTNACGATTTAGAAAATCCTTTACAATCTTTTTAACGACCCCTATTACGATTGAAATTGGAATTCTTGTCATGGTATCACCTTATTTATGTGACATTTTATTGACAATTTTTGAGCAAATAATAGTTTCCAAAAGCATAAGTATCAATATACATGTACCAGCCTTTCTGTAACTTTTAAGGGATTTTGCTAAGCGCACTTAGCATGTGGACTTGCATACGCAATTCTACACTAGTGTAGGCTTTTAGCTGGAAGCGAATGATATATAGGGCCTACTTGTACCTGATTTGACAGAGTTCTTCAGAATTATTGGAATCTTGGTTATCAGATTCTGGTTGTCTTGGAAAAGGACAAACTACAGCTTGTGCTTTTCCCATAAGGTAAGGAGCATAACCCCATGAATGATTTTCCGATTGAACGGATGTTCCTCCCGGAGCCTCATCTTCATCCTGTTAAAAATAAGAATTTTCATGATAGCATCTGCTTACTTTTTTTTTATCTTGTAGATATTTATTCAACATAAAATATACAATTATACAAAATATTACAGTATATGAAAAACTAAAACATGTATCTCACAGTTATTATATAATTAAAATCAAAATATACATTAATATCAAAGGAGAATACTCCTTAATGGAGTTAAAATACGGTAAAATATTAATACTGTATTATACTATTTACATATTTCCATTATGGTATGGAGCTTAAAAAATATTACTGTAAGGCTTCAAATTGTGGACACTAGCTATGACAATGTTTCTCTAAAATGGGTTAACACGTACTATAATAATTAAAAATTAAAAACTTGATTAAAAAATCATGAAAATTTGAAAGTTGTATATGATAAAATGAAAATGATGTTTCTTAAATGCGGAAGTATCCCTATTGATGGATCTTTACAAATGAAACCGAAAGTTGTAAAGATCTATAAGGATATTTCTTAAAAAATGAAAAACGGGGTTAAAATATTGCTCTAGTGAAACCTAGAGCGTCGTCTGCTAGTGTTGACACAAGATATAAAGGAATGTGTAATGATGATTAAATCTATAGGGCTATAGAGACTGGTCCATACTGATAAATTAAGATGGTAAGTGGGTTATTATAAAATGTTCAAATCTATATACATGGTAAAATAAATATAATAAGTATATTATTTATGT
>NW_008707432.1:0-1197 GCF_000327385.1 Lottia gigantea
TTCTGTTGTAACTTTATGACATATTGTTATCATAGTTCATATACTCATATTGACCATTCTTGAGAACTTTAATTCTAAATTTGATGTTCATTCTAAGACGTACTATGACTTTAAGAGTATGATATCCATGCAATAGATGTGAAAAAGTAAAAAAAAAATGAGTGATTAAACTCTTTCTCCGATGTGTCATTTTATAAGAAGTTGAAAATTTGAAAGGAAAAGGGAAACCTATCCTAGCTACATATGTGACATAACTTCATTCAGACTTGAGTTATATGACTGTATCATTTTAAATGTATAATTTCAACATATAAACTTGCGTTGTTAAAAATATGATATTTTCTGAAATTATAGGCAATTCAAACCACCAATACAAACAAACAGTTTGAAAAATTCAATATTTTCAGAGGCATAAGTCTAATCTTTTCCCTTTCCAACTCTCAAGTGAACTTAAACATACACAGGTTGTATAACATGGACCTCAGTTTATTGAACACATAAGCATTTTTCTCATGGCAGACCTGTATCACTGATAGGGGGATAAACTCAGTTGAAGAATACACAAATTTTACCTCAACTTTTGCTGAGATCCTACCTTGGCATTTTTGAGCTCCATGGTTAGTGTGGGGTCCGTTTCGGGCTGGGCCCCAGCAAGTGAGAATTAAGCCCCAGCAAAATCTTCTTCAGATCATCAGAGATTTATTCATTTACAGTGTTTATACCAAATAAAAAAAATATAGATTTTGATACGTTTTTGGTACCACAAAATTGTCAGAAATGAGTTCTGTGGGCATTTAATTCTTGAAATTATCGAGTTTAAAATCTGAGCCCCAGCACCAATTCATTCCTGGCGACGGGGCTGTGTCAGACCTGTATCACTGACATGGGAAAGCTGGGTTGACACATTCATACCTTTTCTGGGATCTTACTGTCGATCTAAGGATCACTGAGCCACCACAATCTGCAATCTGGAGGCAAAGTTGTCCACAGAAGTTCAAATAGTGGTGATTTTCAAGCATAAGGCTCACAATTATACATTTTGCATACATTTTTTCAAAAACTCAGATATTGTTAAGTAAACCTTCATTTCGAAAACTAGCTTTCCTGATGAAGGTTTTGTATCTTAAACCAAAATGTTCTGCTGGATTTCTTTCCTTGTTCTTGTAAACATACAGTACAAGTTGAATAGGGAGACAA
>NW_008707433.1:0-1197 GCF_000327385.1 Lottia gigantea
TGTTGTTTTTTTGTTTCACGGTAGAGTGCTTTTTTAATAATACCTCGTGACAATTCTTATGCAGATATAAATAGAAATAAATAGCATGCCCCATACTCCAAGCACGCCCCCTCCCTTTAAGGAACGCCGCTTTACCAGTTGTCATGTGATTAAAGGACTGTTCAGAACACTTCAGGACATGTTTCTTGTGCATGTGGGAAAAACTTCAAGCGTTACGATTTATAGCCCTCGACAATAGGCGGAGCAATCACATTAAAAACGACAGTTAAAGGGGCATTCCGCTTTTTTTGTTAAGGGACAAATTTCTCTAGATTTTGGTGTGTAATTTTCACAAATTTAGGTAAAAAAAAACAAATTTCAACACATTTGTTTAAGGTGTGCTTAATATCTTAGTCTATGATGAAATCGTTGCTCAATACTTTAGTGCGAAGAGTCAATGCATTACGGTGCGGGGTTTTATCGATACCGGTATGATGTCTAGAGCCGTACCTCGATTTGCTTCCGTAACCGTACCTCATTAATGAGTACCCTAAGTCGCTGAGCCACCACGGCCCCAGTTTTCATTAACGACTATGTAAAGCAAAGGGAATGATGGATGGTATCCCGTCAGTACAGGGTGAATGAACGGTAATAAAAACATGCCGATAAAAATATTCACGGTTGACGAATCTAAACATGTTGTGTGTACAACGTTAGTCGAACGTGAAGTTTGCTCACATTATAATGAAAATTTGCTACACATACCAACAGAATAACATAACATGGCGTTCGTTTTTTCATATTGTAATGAAATTTTGCTATAAATACCAAAAGGATAGATAAGTCTTATTCTGAAGTGAACATTAAGCCGTCAAAATGCTGAAAATTAATCTCAGTCCATCTGAAATCCGTTGGCTCCTGGATGCGTCTGGTCTTGGAGCCTTATTTTGGCCCCTGCTCAGACATTTTCTAGATACGCCTCTAGGTATTCATTTTCAAACATCAGATTTCTGAATTAAAACTCTTAGTTTGTAAATTCTAAACCCTGTCGTCGAGTGACATCAGGTGTTCCGAAAGCTGGCGCCCTAAACCATTTCAATTTTGCCCCACCCCACGATAAATACTAATAAATAGAAATAGAGCTAATTGTAATCATATGACCACATTCAATAAGGTTATTAGGTAGATTAATGCACACCTATTTTTGAATAAAGCGTG
>NW_008707434.1:0-1169 GCF_000327385.1 Lottia gigantea
TGGAGAGAGAAAAAGAAAAATTCGAAGTTGCTCTGAAGGGTAAGTGATTTAAAAGGGAGGTAATCCATCAAACCATTACCAGTGGGTCCAGAGCATCAAGTGACACACCTATACGGGTTGTGAGTTATATTGTCTTCTGCTAGGCGATTAGGTGACGTGGGTTTGAATCATTTTCAAGGTATGAAACAATTCTGACATCTGTGCCAGTGCTCCCGAGAGTTGGCCCAGTGTCCACTCTCACCCATTAGTAGCCAGAACAAGTTTGGCTCTCTTCCTTGTAATTTATGAAACATGACCAAAATTAGTGGAAACATGTTGATTTTACTATGTTCTGGGCAAGAAAACTGAAAACAGTCCCCAATAAAAGAAAGGCGTTTTCCAATCAGGGATATTCACAAGCTTAAATTAAGATTATTTTTTGTCAATGTTCAACATATTCGGCAAATAGAACAGTGACATATTTTGAATATTTTTTCTAGATTCTCAAGCTAATGAAGCTGTACTTGAATCATTAAAAGATGCCCTCACTGAACAGGAGGAGACAATGGAGAAACAAGATGAGATTCTCAAGAAGAGAGAAGATGAAATAAAACTCATTAACTCAGGTAAAGCAATTTTATTTAGAGAAAATGTGATCCTGAGTAACAATCTGACTTCTGAGTACGTATTAAAAAATAATAGAAGTTTCCAAGGGACTGTTTTTAAATTTTTTTATTTTTAATTAAAATAAGATCAAGACTTTTTATAAAAACAGTACTGTTAATCTAATATAATTATTTTTAGAGTTAAAACCAAAATTTACTGGAACACAATAATTATTATGTTATATTTTCAAGTGAGGTACAGTGTGTACTAATTTTTCATTAGAATGGTGAAATTTAGTGTTAATACCTCAATTTCAAGATGTATTTTTGTTGGTAAAAGGCAATACTTTGTATTTTTGTTGGTAAAAGGCAATAATTTGTATTTTTCAGAATTAGAGAAGATGACAGACAAATATCAGAGTTTACTGGCATCTTCTGGAGATTCCGGCCGCGAGATTCGAGAATTGAATAAAAAGTTCACGAAGTTGGAAACTGATAAAATTCAACTTGAAAAAGACAATAAAACATTGAAACAAAACATTGAAAAAATAGAAAAAGATTTGAAGACTAGAGATACAGAGTCGC
>NW_008707434.1:6103-8866 GCF_000327385.1 Lottia gigantea
TGCTGTCACTTTTGTTGCTGTGAAGTTAGGGAGGTTTATCAAATTTCATTTCAATGATAGTCTCCAATATTTTAAATTTTTTTTACAGGTTTGGGGATTTGATAAATTATGCGTCAATGTTAGGTTATCAACATCTTTTAGAATATACTATATACTAGAAACAGTCCTTCTGTGAAGAACTTTTATATCAAATCTTACATATTTCAGGGAGTGCAGGCCCCTCCTACCCCACCCAACCCCCCACCAGTTATAAAATTAGAACCCACATTTGAAGAAGAGGATGAAGATATATCAGACCACGCCCAACTAGACGCTACACCCACAGTTGCAGCCAAGGCTTTACGGAAAGGTAGAAAACGAGGATCAGCCAATGCTACAGAATCAGAACCATTGGTAATTTCAGTTTTTTCAACTTTTCTCTGATACCTTGGCCATTGCATTTTTCCCCATGTCCTGAATTATTGAGTTCATCCATGCTCTCAGCTACAATATGTTGATTAAACATTACATTCATGATCTATTGTTTATTTGTCTAAAGTTCAAACTGGAATTTCATTTCATTTCCAAATATATCAATAGCATGAGGTGAGCTCCAATAATCTAACCACTATATTTGGCAACCAAGTAAAAAAAAAAACAAAATGCCAAGCCCATAAAGACAATTGTGTAAAATTTCAGGTTCCTAAAACCAGACGACGTGGAAGACAGGCTGCTACTAAAATTAAAAATGAACCAGTTGATGAAGATTGTGTTTTAACACCATTAGATTTAGAGGAAATTAAGGTATGACTGTCTGGACTCTTAAAAAGAAGGTTGTCTATAGTGAATTCTGCTCACTTGACTACCTTTATAAAGCAATCACCTTCAATAAACAATAAACTTCCCCTACAAATTTTTAATATGATAAACGACTGATTAGCGACCACATTTATTATGCAATCAGCGACCATGTATTTACACTCCTGAGAAATCAAATACAGTGGAGCCTCGTTTATCCCCAAATTCCCATTCCAATAAAATCGTGCGGTTGAAACATTCCATCCATAACTAGAGTTATGTCCCTTCCTTTCCCTTGGGAAACCTGTCAAAAACCTGTAGTCAATAAGGCCCTATTCGATTACAACAAATCGGAACCGGTTTGGTACATCAGATTCATGTTGTAAACGAGTGAAACAGATTCGAAAATCAAGACTAATTTAAAATTATAAGTGCCCTATGAATAATGCCATCTTGAATCCGATGAATCTGCCCTAGGAAGCGGTTTTCGGATTCAGGGCAAACCGTTGTGACAACCGTGACATTTCTCATTATCTCCCTTGTATTAACATCACTGTATTTCACGTACAGGTGAGAAGTAAGGTGTGATTGTGTTGATTACTATGAATATATCTATGTATAACATGGAATTAATAAACGTATATATTACAGGAAGAAGACAATGAAGAAGAAACAGGCGGTAAAAGACCGGGTAGAAGAGCTAAACAAACTGCTAAAAATAAACTGGGTGATTCGGCTATGGGTTCTCCTTTAACACGATCAGGTGAGACAATTATTATTAGACACATGTCAAATGTTTTATGGTCATGATTAAAAAAAATCAAGGAAGATTCTATGATAGAGTTTTTCATTTGCAGCAAATGTGCCTTTCGGGGGATCAGCCCTTGATAAGTGTAGTTTAGTTTGTCTTTATTAAAATCCGTACTAGCAAGACAATTCCATTAATCAAAATCTGTCCGAAGTATGGCAAAAGCAAGAGTAAAAGTGCACTCCTCCAAAGTAAAGTACCATCAGGTGCTTCGAAAAGAATAAGCATGGTCTGCTTCTCGAGAGACACCGGCTTGATTTGACACTATGCTCGCTTCTATTGCTATAAGTGTAAGGTCCATGGTGCTTCAACAATCCCAAACATAAAAGTGAGTTGGAGCTATTGTAATTGAGAAACCTGCTCTATAAATTTATGTTCTATTGATATATTTTACAGCTAAGAAATCTGAATCACTAGAGAACATTGTACCTGATACACCAGAAACAGAGACTAAACCTCGGGGAGGACGTAAAAAACGTATCTTATATAACACAGATGAAATTCATATCACACCACCGTTTGAATGTGGTAATTTTGTGGTGGGTATTTTGAGTTTAAGAGATTAAGTTTTTTATATAGATATTAATCCATGTATGTCATATTACAGAGTAACCTGTACATGCATTCTTAACACAAAGTTCAATATCTGTATATCATGTAAAATTGAAAATTTTGCACCTTTGCATGAAAATGTAGATTTAATCCCTCAAGACAGTCTCCTAGGTTAGAATTGGTTGCAACCGTACGATGCGCCATTCAATCAGGTTTTTGTCATATTGGCGAGGAATTCTTGAATGTTCATTTTTATATGCTTGTTTTTCACATTGATGGCAGTCAAAGTTTGACTTAACTTGATTTACACTAGAATTAAGTGCCATTGGTTCAAACCCTGTATAGCTCAGATAGTAGAGAGTTGGATTCTTGGTTCCCATGGGTTCGAATCCTTAATTTTTTTATGCCATGGCTAGTGCCTCTAAAAAGAAGCCTTGTATTAACTTCAACCTCTATTACCAGAGTAAATTGAACCATAATTTTGATCTTTTATTTTTCAGCCATCCTCTGTATCAAATGAACAAAGAACGAGTTCAAGGTTACGAGGTCGTAAACAATCGGCAGTGTGAAGATCAAACTTACAGATTTACTTTCATACACAACGAAATTATATCAACTCCAGGCCC
>NW_008707434.1:8916-10086 GCF_000327385.1 Lottia gigantea
TCAATTATTTCAGGTGGTAATTTTGAAATTTTTGGGCGACAATGAGGCGCTTTGTAGTTCAACATACAATTTTGGGACAATTATAAATAAACTTATTCAATTCAATCAGACTATAGTCTTTAACATGAAAAGATTGCAAAAGAAAACCTAAGAGAATATTACAAAATAGTCCGAGGGAAGCTTGGGAAGTGAAATCGATCAAGGAACATGAAAGGGGTATTTGAAAGAATAAGGTTGAAAACTCTTGCTCTGTTTCTAGTTTTTATGTATATATACATGTAATGACTCTGTAAATATAACCTTCATAATATATCACAATCTACCTTTAATTGTTGTTTGCCTCTCTTCACCCATCACAAGGTTCGTAGTGTATCATCAAAACTGACAAAGAATATCTTGGCACATCACTGGTAATAATAACTTACAATGATAACGATGTGTTTCGCTGTTAAAATAGTGCTCAATACATTAATTACTGTCCATGAATTCCAGAACGATCTGAGCCCCAAGATATCCTAGAAACAGTGTTAGAAGTGAAGACCCTAAGATATCCTAGCGCTAAGATCGTTTTGAGAATACGCAGCTTGTAGTACTTGCTCCATGTAGACATATTGGTGCACATTGTTTTGAGCATTTATGATGACACAGGTTACATCGTTATATGCGTAGTTAAAAAATGATGCAAGGCCAAGGGGGCCCATTAAGGTTCATCCTAAGGTGAATGGCATAATATAATATAACTAGCTGCCTCCATCACCGATTAAGAGACAGCCTGTCAAATACATTCTAGCTGACATGATGAAAAGGTTCATATCAAGACAGGAACTTGTTTCCGTCATCTCTGGTTAGGCAGGTTTAAGCTTACACATAGGGCAACTTTCAAAGGCACTGTCCATGCCAGTGGGGATTTTTTCGTACATTGAGGACTATTAAAACATACAGTAAATAAACTATAACAAACTGTATTTCAGTATTTTATATAATATAGAAAGACAAATGGTCACCATACAAAAAAAACATTTTCTAGATCATTGTTTACATCTTTACTATTCAGTGCAAAAAATCTTCCCTATTTAACTATTTAACCTTGAGTTAATATATCACTATACAACATAAATGTGCCACATGGTAACCGTGGGTTCTAATCATTGTCAGAGTATGCAAGTCTGG
>NW_008707435.1:0-1197 GCF_000327385.1 Lottia gigantea
TCTCATTCTATTCTATCTCACTTGATTTGAGGTCGGGTCAACACCGATATATCTTCGGTAGCAGCATTGTTGGCTGTCTGAATATCGGTTAAAATGTATATTAGGCGAACTTGGGGCCTAAGTAGAGAGTTCAATTCGATTGTGCCGGATTTGATTCTTTTCACAAACCTACTTCTTTATTTTACATTCATCAGGATGTGCTTCTTATAGCGCTGTGAATTTTTCTTTTAAGAAATCTTACATCCAGTGCTTTTCATTCAGTTTTTAATTGTAATACATCAAATTCTCAAATTATAGCACACTGAGTTGCAGTGTTGTTGTCAATTAAATTATAAAAGCGTTTCAAAAAGACTGAAGCCATCATGAACATGGCAAATCTCTTAGCATTTTTCAACATTAAGAACTTGTTTACAATTATGTGTTCACTGCATACGTCCAATGACTCTTTTCAGTTTTCAACATTTTTTTCTCTAAATCAAAGACGTTTTTGTTGCAATTACGTTCTTGGAAATCGTTCGTTGTTCCATGGAAATATTAACTGCGCTCTTTAACAAATTTTAACGAGTAAAAAAGGAAAATTAATTTAAATGCCATCAACAAAATACAATTGCTGCTATTTGCGAGTACATTTTTTATTATTCGTTATCGATGCTGGAAGTAGCACGATAGTAACACAATTATGTTCAACACGCATAGGGAAGTAAGAATAACACAATTAACCAGCAGAAGGTTAAACCCTTTATGTACTTTAACAATTAGAATTCACAATTGTTTCCACTAAACATTTTTTTCAAACGTTGTTTATAATATCTAAATATTCAAATCACTGTCAGTACAGTATTGTTCTTAGTTATTCAATCAAATTCAAGCTTTTATACAAGAAAAGATTTTAGTTCCTCGAACAGAAGTAACTTACTATGTTTTTAATCGCAATTTTAGAATATCCCTTTGTAACTTAGTCGTATGCTTTTCTCGAATAATGTTATGCTTTTTTAGATAAGAAAGTAACGGCTGAGTTACGCACAAATTAGAAATATTTTCTCTCACGGTTTGTTATTTCAGTTAAGTATATTTCCACGAGGAAGCTGGGATCAGTTGTGCGACAAAACTCATATTCAGAGTGTGTTTCAGAGAGTACAAATCGAATAGCAGACAGTGCCCGTACCAACAGCGTTTGATTTGAATTACATGTTGGAT
>NW_008707436.1:0-1196 GCF_000327385.1 Lottia gigantea
ATGAAAAGCAGGAACCAAACAACATGTTAAAGTATAGGGCCATAACAAGATTATCAGCAATGAAAAGCAGGAACCAAACAACATGTTAAAGTATAGGGCCATAACAAGATTATCAGCAATGAAAAGCAGGAACCAAACAACATGTTAAAGTATAGGGCCATAACAAGATTATCAGCAATGAAAAGCAGGAACCAAACAACATGTTAAAGTATAGGGCCATAACAAGATTATCAGCAATGAAAAGCAGGAACCAAACAACATGTTAAAGTATAGGGCCATAACAAGATTATCAGCAATGAAAAGCAGGAACCAAACAACATGTTAAAGTATAGGGCCATAACAAGATTATCAGCAATGAAAAGCAGGAACCAAACAACATGTTAAAGTATAGGGCCATAACAAGATTATCAGCAATGACAAACAGAAACTAAACAACATGTTAAAGTATAGGGCCATAACAAGATTATCAGCAATGAAAAGCAGGAACCAAACAACATGTTAAAGTATAGGGCCATAACAAGATTATCAGCAATGACAAACAAGACCAAACAACATGTTAAAGTATAGGGCCATAACAAGATTATCAGCAATGACAAACAGGAACTAAACAACATGTTAAAGTATAGGGCCATAACAAGATTATCAGCAATGAAAAGCAGGAACCAAACAACATGTTAAAGTATAGGGCCATAACAAGATTATCAGCAATGAAAAGCAGGAACCAAACAACATGTTAAAGTATAGGGCCATAACAAGATTATCAGCAATGAAAAGCAGGAACCAAACAACATGTTAAAGTATAGGGCCATAACAAGATTATCAGCAATGAAAAGCAGGAACCAAACAACATGTTAAAGTATAGGGCCATAACAAGATTATCAGCAATGAAAAGCAGGAACCAAACAACATGTTAAAGTATAGGGCCATAACAAGATTATCAGCAATGAAAAGCAGGAACCAAACAACATGTTAAAGTATAGGGCCATAACAAGATTATCAGCAATGACAAACAGGAACTAAACAACATGTTAAAGTATAGATTTTTGAAGTAATTTCATTCAATACCTGTGCGGTTGCATGTGTTTACTTAATTTACCAAACAATCTCCCTAGATAATCAATAGAAAACTAATGTCTTGTCACGCTAAAGTATGTTTTACTGAAATTCCTGGAAATCCGGAATACTGAATAGAGAAT
>NW_008707437.1:0-1193 GCF_000327385.1 Lottia gigantea
CAATCTAGAGGCTTTTACATTTCTTAATTAGGCTTTATAAAAGTAGGAGAGATAAACCATCCATGGTCTCCCTCATAAGTTTATCTGCGACTGATAAACATTTCTCATCCAAAGAGGACAAACTGCAAGCAACTTGCAAGTTAACAAACTTTAGTTAAACGACTATTCTAATGAAATCTCAAGCAATCAGATGATTTGGATTAATAATTGAAATACTGTGATGAAAAATTAAAATCAGGTTGGCTTGTAGAAAATGAGAACAGTGTTGAAAATTCAACTTATAGTAAATATCTTTGAAGATTTTTGTTGTTTTAAGAAATAATTTGATAAAAAGTAAATATTGTTATCATAGAAAACTCTGAAATAGAAAGTTATTCTGTAAAAGAAATAAGATAAAAACATGCAGAAAGCAAGAAAGATAAAACACACTCTAACAATCTACTGTTAAACAATCTATTAGCTATTAAAAGTACATGAAATCTAATGACAAATGTAGGTTAATAACTTGCTGGTAGCCAGCTCTCAATACTCGTCAAGGTAAGCAAAAATTTCAGTGACAAAAGTTTATCAAAAGTCAATCCAATGTCAGCTCTGAAATTCTTCCATCAAATGAGAATTCTTTCTAGAATAAGAAATATGATTACAAAGAAAAGCTGGTTTTATTTTTCAAAACTAAAATGAAGATTTAAGCCACAAGAAAGCTGTATATTACCTCTCAAAACTCATCTATTAAATTTAGATTTCTTGAAAGATTACATAAATATTGATATCAAAACTAGAAATTGACAGACATAAGAATTAATCACAACTTACATTTCAAAATCTTAAGTATTAAACCATCAACTAAGTTTAACAATGAGGTTCAATATCAGTTCTGAAACCCCATCAAATTAGAATTCTTTAAAGTTACAATACAATATGATACTTAAGATAAAACTAGTTTCAAACACTAAAATCTAGATTTAAGCCAGAAGTTGACCAGTTTCTACCATGAAAAAAATTAAAAGTGAGAAATTAGACCAAACTTATTCAAATTTCAAAATCAAAAACTGAAATTGACAGATTTGAACCAAACTAAAATTTCACCTTTAAAATCAAAAGCTCATTTTATTAACCCAGGAAAGTCAGAGAAAAAAGTCAGATAAAGGCCAGTAAGAAAAAGTCAGAGAGAGAGAGAAAAGTCAGATAGGAAA
>NW_008707438.1:0-1197 GCF_000327385.1 Lottia gigantea
CGATAATGAATTTATTTCGAAGGTAATTCTACCACCATCATTCAATTGGGATTTAGAACCAACAGTGGGTGAGATGATAATATAATCCTCTTTTTTCTTGTTAAATGAATAACGAATTGGATCGTATAATCTAAAGATTGGATCTAGTATTTTATTTGCCATTTTTAAGGTTTATAATTTGAGTAGAAAATTTCAAAAAAGAGTTATTTTAATATGCTTTTTTTGATGGAATATAGGAAATTGATTGAAGGTGTTTTTAGTTTATAAAATATAGGGAATTTAGGTCTTTTGCTGTAAGAATTTATAAAATATAGGGAATTTAGGTCTTTTGCTGTAATAATTTATGAAATACAGGGAATTTAGGTCTTGTTTTTTCGGGAGTTCATAGATTGTTTGGATTTTTCCCATGAAATGAAATGGAATGTGGGAAATTCCGAACAATCTATGATCTCTTATACTACTACGTCAGTTACTGGGGGTTGTCGGGGGTGCACCAAAAGGATCCCTCAAACGTAAACTTTATTCATTTGAATTCATTTTCTGACTACTCCAGACGACTGTCAAAATATCCATCAGAGGCTCGAGTTGAGGTAGATGTTTCAGACTTCTCCTTTCTTTTTATATGATGACATGTTCAATTAATTTTTTGTAATATGTGTCAAATCTTTCTGTTGATGCAGTAAAAAAAATGGGAAGTAGTAATGTTTGAATGGGAATTGGGCAAAACAGAAAAGGTTTGAATAAGAGAAAGATATAATGGGAATTGGGCAAAACAGAAAAGGGTTGAATCAGAGAGAGATATATTGGGAATTGGCAAAATGGGAATAGTTTGGAGGCTAATTCTGAATGGGCGATATCGGAATAAACCCTCACCATTATATATATACAAGTCATGCATACCAAGTATACTGTACTGTTGTCCCTATCGTGTCTGTGAGAATGAGGACGGACGGTCTGGACGGACGGACTGACAGGTACAACGGCAATATGTATGTCTACTATTCTATTTGGTTGCATAAAACATACCCCATTTTCGCCACCTGTAACGTATCCGATAATAATTATCATATATAAATATGATTTTCGATATAGTGAATATAAATACTCAATATATATTATTTTAACATTTTATTTGTTTATTTTATTGATAAACATCAATCGGTCTGCAATAATTAACGATTTAACATGTCTTTTCAC
>NW_008707439.1:0-1196 GCF_000327385.1 Lottia gigantea
CCAGCCGGAACGTATCTACTTCCAGAACCACTGGGTACATAACTACTTCCTGAGCCACTGGGAACGTAACTACCTCCAGAGCCACTGGGAACGTAACCACTTCCAGAGCCACTGGGAACGTAACCACTTCCTGTCGATACGTAACCAGTTCCACCTGGCACATAAGCTCCGCGTGGATTGACAGAACCCCTTGGTACATACGATGTCCCAGAACCGCCAGGGTTTATTGAACCCCGTGGTATATATGCGGTGCCAGATCCCCTCGATACAAACGCGGTACCTGATCCACTGGGGACATACGAACTACTTGGAACATATGTTCTCCGTGGTACATATGTTCCACTTGATGTAAAGGTTCCCCTTGTACCACTAGAGGGCACATAGCTTCCTGAAGGGATGTAACTTCGTGTTCCAGTGGGGACATAACCACCTCTTGATGGTACATATGTTCCACTGGGTTGGTAAACCGTTTGACGAGTTCCTTGGCCGGATCCTTGACCAGATTCTTGACTAGATCCTTGACTAGATCCTTGACTAGATCCTTGACCATTGCTTCCATAAACTGGGTAGCTACTGCTGTCTGATCCCGAACTACCACTCCTACCACTAGTTCCACTAGTACCAGTCCTACCACTAGTACCACTAGTACCACTAGTTCCACTAGTTCCTGAGTACCGGGTTTCGGTATAGAATCGTCTTTGACCTTCGCCAGCTCCTTGACCTGGAAATACAAACAGACCTTAATAAGTGTACAGCTGGAAACCTGAAATCGAACTAGTTACCCATAAGGAATAGATCTCCCATTCAAATTTGTGGGTCAAACCAAAAACAATGGCTACCGTAATGTATCAAGACCCTTCTGTATCAATAGCTTCAAGTCCTCCTTAGAGTCTTTTTTTTTTTTACTCTGGATTGGGTTTAAATTATGGATGAATATGTACCGGTAGATGAATATTGTTGTCGCCCTCGTCCTGTCGACTCTCCGCCACTACTACCGGAAGTACCAGACCCAGATGATTGACGTCTTTCCTGATTACGGCGTTCTATCTCCCTGTTCCTTCTATCCAACTCTATCTGATGCTGTCTTCTTCGCCTTTCAGCTTCAATCCTTCTTGATCGTCGATCATACTCCGAGGCAGAACCAGACTGAGATCCGNCTACCCGTCCACTGACTTTGAGAATGAGAACTTTCGGAG
>NW_008707440.1:0-1195 GCF_000327385.1 Lottia gigantea
ATAGCAACCTCAGTTTTTGAAGATTCTGTCTATCTTGGCATCAACTAAGGTTCAGAAGGATTCTGTCTACCAGCTGGTGCTTGACTAAACATCTTGGCATTAGTGTTTCATTGATAGTAACTAAGGTTCAGAAGGATTCTGTCTACCAGCTGGTGCTTGACCATACATCTTGGCATTAGTGTTACATTGATAGCAACTAGGGTTCATGAGGGTTCTGTCTACCAGCTGGTGCTTGACTAAACATCTTGGCATTAGTGTTTCATTGATAGCAACTAAGGTTCAGAAGGATTCTGTCTACCAGCTGGTGCTTGACCATACATCTTGGCATTAGTGTTACATTGATAGCAACTAGGGTTCATGAGGGTTCTGTCTACCAGCTGGTGCTTGACTAAACATTTTGGCATTGCTACATTGATAGCAGCTAAGGTTCATGAGGATTCTGTCTACCAGCTGGTGCTTGACCAAACATCTTGGCATTGTTGTTTCATTAATAGCAACTAAGGTTCATGAGGATTCTGTCTACCAGCTGGTGCTTGACCAAACATCTTGGCATTGTTGTTTCATTGATAGCAACTAAGGTTCATGAGGATTCTGTCTACCAGCTGGTGCTTGACTAAACATCTTGGCATCACCACGCTGGTGACAAAATGAAACTGTATCCCACATGCACTCAGTCACGCCCACGGCCACTCATACGCAAACTTGCTACCTGTCCATATTTGGCAATCAATGATTTTACAAAGATAACACCTGTCAATCACCAGGACCTGCTGCTGATGTTTTCTATCCACATGTCCAGGGATGTATCTAAAAAATAACTGAGATGG
Organism: Lottia gigantea; assembly: GCF_000327385.1. Classification (NCBI taxonomy): domain Eukaryota; kingdom Metazoa; phylum Mollusca; class Gastropoda; family Lottiidae; genus Lottia; species Lottia gigantea. Next base: position 828 of record NW_008707440.1, read on the forward strand.
GGCCAAAAAATAAGATGTGCCATAAGCTCTAGTCAATTCAATATGGCGTACATATATTATATTATATATAATAATGTATATCTCCCCCATTGCCAAGAGTTGTAATCATGTGAAACAAGAGATAACTGACCTATTTTTATCAATGATAATAGCTGGACCAGGTAATATATTGCCACAGTATAATTTCTCTAATAAATATACACCAGTATCCAGGTTTCCTGCTTCATAATAACATTTTACTATCTACAATATACATAATAACATTTTACTATCTACAATATACATAATAACATTATACTATCTACAATATACATAATAACATTTTACTATCTACAACATACATAATAACATTTTACTATCTACAATAT
>NW_008707441.1:0-1196 GCF_000327385.1 Lottia gigantea
TAACAGGTAGGCTGTATTGTATTGTATTTTAACACTATTACATCCATATAGTGAAACTGTACACATTACATGATTGTATATGTACTACATATATCATTATACTATAAAATTTAAATATAGTCTAGACCTTGGTATGGTTAACAACATAACGGCATAAAGAAATCCTCTCTGCCTACAATGAGCTTAGAATTGTATTTTTCTCTCATTTCACAAATATTCAAAATGTAATTTTCAGCTGTATGCCATTTTAGTGTAGGCTTATTTTAACGTTTCATTGTGGGACTTTGCTTTCAGCAAAGTCCCAGTTTGTTATCGAAATGTCAATTCTTTTTTTTTTTTTTTTTTTTTTTTTTTTTTTCGTCCACACCTTCCTGAGCTTAGACTGCACTAGTTGCAGGTACGTTTCAAATTTCATAGACCTTCTATATAGGCGACGATGTGCATAAATATAAATTGGAACATTTTTGCAAAACCGGAAGTGCCACAGTGCAACATGTGCAAAAGTCGAAAATCGGCTCTAGAAGGCGTATTTTTGCATCAATTTTCTTCGGATTTTCATTTTTAAAATCTACCTGTAATTTTTGACCTGATAGCACTTGAAAAATTACGAAATTCGAAAATTCGTCGCTCACTTTTTTCGATCAAATTTTTCAATTTTTTTGCAACTTTTTTGCTTTTGCATCGATTGATCTGAAATTTAATATGCAAAGGGACATCACCAAAGCAAATAATATGTAGTTGTCAAATATTTAATTTTACTTCCGGTTTTAAACGGGGAATCAATTGAAAGTACAATCCACTTCCGGTCGAATAACTTCCGGTGTAATTGAAATAGGTCAACGAAATTTATGCTGATCGTAAGTAAATGCTAATACAAAAAAACGAAGAAAATAAAATCCAGACCGGAAGTGATACTTTGGCCGCCATATTGAAAAAACACACTTTTGTAAAACTCAAAATGGGGCCTCAGGGTAAATGTTGATAAGCTCAAATTTGATGTGAATGTATTCTGCAATCGATTGCGCAAAAAACATTGGGAGCCGAATTTTGAATTTCGCTTTTGCTTTTTTGCAACTTCCGGTTGAAATTTTTTAAAGCTTTAAACGATCACACCATGTGACCTTGACCTTTGATGACCTTGACCTTCATAGGGTCAAAGGTCATTGACCTTGGCTATCATTTGATACTTTGACCTT
>NW_008707442.1:0-1196 GCF_000327385.1 Lottia gigantea
TTTTTATTAACCTCAGAAACTCTCTGTATTGGCTACCAGTTATTTTTTAAGACAATTAGCTCCACCTATTTAATGATTCAACATTGTTCAAGCCAGGATGTTAAAAAATCAATACCAACTCACAAGATCTTGTTTTTATCCTGTTTTCTACTGGCTTATTACAATCAATGTCCATAGTCAAAGAATATTGAAAGCTGGTGATTGTGGGAACTCTGGAACTCTGGGACTTTTTATTGGCTCCAGCACCAATCTCTTGCCAGTAGCATTTTGTGGAGGTGTAACTCACTGATTCTCAATGACGGCACCCCAGAGAAAAATTGTTTGTACCCTGATTATAGACCCACATCATTTCGAACATATTTAATAGTCTCATTTTTGAAAATATCTGTCAGTTGGTACCAAATCCATTGTATATAAAGTTTCATCAAATAAAACTTAGGTTTTTTTTGGAAAATAGAATGAGTACCTTTATGTTTAAGATTTATGAAATTCAGATACCCATGGATTTTAGGCTGACCGTTTATTTCATGATGGTTTAGATTAGCTTATTGATGTAATATATTGCACTTGCAGACACTTGGCAGCCATCTTACCTACTGTATTAAACTTATAGTATAGAACTCGCGGTGTTCTTATTTGAATACATCACAATTGAATTCGTACAAAAAGCTTCCAGGAATGCCACGACCAATTATGATATCTTAGAATCAAATCAAAGGCCAATAAACCCTTTCACCATTTTGAAATCTTAGAAGTACATTTCAATGTCTGTAATTATTTTTCATTTTGAGAAAAGATGATGAATTTTGCCGATCTGATAATAGATAATCAGAATGAGAGATATCGTAAAAGGCTTTGACTGCGGGATAGATTTTCTGCGAGACTGGATTAAAAATCTTTTCATTCGTATCGACTTTCGGCAAGATGTGCCGACTTATTTACGATAGAAAAATGTTAACGTTATTTTGGTTTAGTTATGATCACGATTTACTTATTATAAATAGAGAAGTTATTTTCAGATGAGACTTTTCAGTAGACTTGATTCACCAGACTTTCAATAGACAGGATTAACAAGTTTTTTTTCTTAGTTTTGCTAGATCTAGAAATTATATATTGTTTAAAACTTGAGGAAAGAATTTGTCGCAAACCTTGAGAATATAGTAAGATGATTTTAGTGTTCCAGTGATCTGATTGGT
>NW_008707443.1:0-3589 GCF_000327385.1 Lottia gigantea
GACCCGTAATAAAATGACAAATAAGGTCAGACCCATAATAAAATGACAAATAAGATCAGATCTGTAATAAAAGGACAAATAAGATCAACTCCGTAATAAAATGAGAAATAAGGTCAGATCTGTAATAAAATGACAAATGAAATCAGATCCGTAATAAAATGACAAATAAAATCAGACCCGTAATAAAATGACAAATAAGGTCAGACCCATAATAAAATGACAAATAAGATCAGACCTGTAATAAAATTACATATAAGATCAGACCTGTAATAAAATGACAAATAAGATCAGATCCGTAATAAAATGACAAATAAGATCAGACCCGTAATAAAATGACAAATAAGATCAACTCCGTAATAAAATGAGAAATAAGGTCAGACCTGTAATAAAATGAGAAATAAAATCAGACCCGTAATAAAATGACAAATAAAATCAAACCCGTAATAAAATGATAAATAAGGTCAGACCCATAATAAAATGACAAATAAGATCAGACATGTAATAAAATTACATATAAGATCAGACCTGTAAAAAAATGACAAATAAAATCAGACCCATAATAAAATGACAAATAAGGTCAGACCTGTAATAAAATGACAAATAAGGTGAGACGCGTAATAAAATGACAAATAAGATGAGACGCGTAATAAAATGACAAATAAGATCAGATCTGTAATAAAATGACAAATAAAATCAGACCCGTAATAAAATGACAAATAAGATGAGACGCGTAATAAAATGACAAATAAGATCAGATCTGTAATCAAATGACAAATAATATCAGACCCGTAATAAAATGACAAATAAGATCAGACCCATAATAAAATGACAAATAAAATCAGACCCGTAATAAAATGACAAATAAGGTCAAACCCATAATAAAATGACAAATAAGATCAGACCTGTAATAAAATTACACATAAGATCAGACCTGTAATAAAATGACAAATAAGGTCAGACCCGTAATAAAATGACAAATAAGGTCACACCCATAATAAAATGACAAATAAGATCAGATCCATAATAAAATGACAAATAAGATCAGACCTGTAATAAAATTACATATAAGATCAGACCCGTAATAAAATAACAAATAAGATCAGATCTGTAATAAAAGGACAGATAAGATCAGACCCGTAATGAAATGACATATAAGATCAACTCCGTAATAAAATGAGAAATAAGGTCAGACCTGTAATAAAATGACAAATAAATTCAGACCCGTAATAAAATGACCAATAAAATCAGACCCGTAATAAAATGACAAATAAGGTCAGACCCATAATAAAATGACAAATAAGATCAGATCTGTAATAAAAGGACAAATAAGATCAGACCCGTAATAAAATGAGAAATAAGGTCAGATCTGTAATAAAATGACAAATAAAATCAAACCCGTAATAAAATGACAAATAAGGTCAGACCCATAATAAAATGACAAATAAGATCACACCTATAATAAAATTTCATATTATAAGATCAAACCTGTAATAAAATGACAAATAAGGTCAGATCTGTAATAAAAGGACAAATAAGATCAGACCCGTAATAAAATGACAAATAAGATCAACTCCGTAATAAAATGAGAAATAAGGTTAGATCTGTAGTAAAATGACGAATAAAATCAGACCCGTAATAAAAAGACAAATAAGGTCAGACCCATAATAAAATGAGAAATAAGATCAACTCCGTATTAAAATGAGAAATAAGGTCAGACCTGTAAAAAAATGAGAAATAAGGTTAGATCTGTAATAAAATGACAAATAAAATCAGACCCGTAATAAAATGACAAATAAGGTTAGATCTGTAATAAAATGACAAATAAAATCAGACCCGTAATAAAATGACAAATAAGATCAGACCCGTAATAAAATGACAAATAAGATCAGACCCGTAATAAAATGACAAATAAGATCAGACCCGTAATAAAATGACAAATAAGATCAACTCCGTTATATAATTACATATAAGATCAGACCTGTAATAAAATGACAAATAAAATCAGACCCGTAATAAAATGACAAATAAGATCAGACCCATAATAAAATGACAAGTAAGATCAGACCTGTAATAAAATTACATATAAGATCAGACCTGTAATAAAATGACAAATAAAATCAGACCCGTAATAAAATGACAAATAAGATCACACCCATAATAAAATGACAAATAAGGTCAGATCTGTAATAAAAGGACAAATAAGATCAGACCCGTTATAAAATGACATATAAGATCAACTCCGTAATAAAATGAGAAATAAGATCAGACCTGTAATAAAATGACAAATAGATTAGGCTCGTATCTACAGGAGCAAGCGGAACAGTGATCCTCCGAATAAAAGATTGCAGAAAAAATTCTGACGGCCGACCCATCTCATTACTTCGACTACAAACACCAGAAGAACCACCTGCTTGACGACAATGATGTAACAATATATAGTGTCAAATGTAGTGGTCTACTTTCATTTTGACTAGTTCAAGATTTTCATAGTCATGATTTATTGAATTTTTGTGAAGAAATCAAGCATTGGCCAGTCTTTCATGTGAAATATTGGAAAGTTTTCAACGAGATTTCTGGAGTTATAGAAGGTTGAATTTTGAGAATTAACATGGAAACAGATGGCACATGAAATACCGGAGTGTGTCCATCCGCCTGACTCTCAGTGCACACAATCCGACTATTTTTAAAATAATCCTTCCGCGTGTAAATCTCTCACCATCACACAAAAACCTGAAAGAAAATGCAATTTCAAACTTCAAATTCCAAATGTGAAAGGGAAAGATATAGAAGATTTCATAGCACGGCCTACATTCGTACGTTATAGTGGAGTTGGTCCATATACTGCAATCAGAAGGTAGATTCAACTACAGACGGTACAACTGTAAAGGGAGACAATACATCTAATAAAATCAGAAAATAAGACAACTGTTAAATGATATGTAACATTACCAACGTTGAGAAAACAATCGTTATATCCGACTAGACGCTTCTCTTTATCTGTCCCTCCGATCTGCACCAGTGACAGGGTTCAACTGGTTGAAATAAAATCTCTACCTATGCCGGGATTGATCCCTGGACCTTTAGCTTTGTAAACTTTATAAACACTGTATTGACTTACAATGCTATCAGATCTACATAAGTTAAAGGGATGCTACGTCTTAGGATGAACATACAATTTTAATTTTGCTCAAATTTGGCCAATAACAGTATATATTCATCAGTGGACTTACCTGGTGTCCTAACTATACATCAAAATCACTCTATAATCCGCAAAATCAAGTAATTAATTATTAAACGCTTAATACATCCATTAAGCGATTTTCAAATCGTGAGTCTAGGAAATCCGGTGTAATTTTCAAGGGGAAGTAACTCTCAAATGGGGTTTCCCGCGTCATTGACCTCTACTCTTGAATTGACCTCGACGTTGTCATATTTTGAAGACGGAATAATGATGCCTCGTGGGAGATTAAGCGACTCCGCGAAAAAGCAATTCATATGATTTAGAATGAACACTCCACCACTGACACAATTTTCAACGAATATTAATCATTGGCAAAGTTTGTTTGTATACAGCGGAAGATGGTTGTCA
>NW_008707443.1:3639-194016 GCF_000327385.1 Lottia gigantea
ATACTACCCCATAGTTTCAATAATTCACAATGTTTATACTGCCCCATAGTTTCAATAATTCATAATGTTTATACTGCCCCATAGTTTCAATAATTCATAATGTTTACACTACCCCAAAGTTTCAATAATTGATAATGTTTATACTACCCCATAGTTTCAATAAATGATAATGATTATTCTACCCCATAGTTTCAATAATTAATAATGTTTATACTACCCCATAGTTTTAATAATTCATAATGTTTATACTACCCCATAGTTTCAATAATTCATAATGTTTATACTACCCCATAGTTTCAATAATTCATAATGTCCATAGTTACAACAATTGATAATGTTTATACTACCCCATAGTTTCAATAATTGATAATGTTTATACTATCCCATAGTTTCAATAATTGATAATGTTTATACTACCTCTTAGTTTCAATAATTGGTAATATTTATACTACACATAGTTTCGATAATTGATAATGTTCATGCTACCCCTTAGTTTCAATATTTGATAATGTTCATAGTTTCAATATTTGATAATGTTCATAGTTTCAATAAATGATAAAGTTCATACAAACCCCATAGTTTCAATAATTGATAATGTTTATACTACCCCATAGTTTTAATAATTGATAATGTTTATACTACCCCATAGTTTCAATAATTGATAATGATTATACTACCCCATAGTTTCAATAATTGGTAATGTTTATACTACCCCATAGTTTTAATAATTTGTAATGTTTATACTACCCCATAGTTTCAATAATTGGTAATGTTTATACTACCTCATAGTCTCTAAAAAAAGGTTCAAAAAGTTTTGTAAAAAGAAACAGGTGTCTTTCTGCTTCTGTTTTTGGATTCTTAGACCTGGACATTCATTTTGAAGTTCCATTTTCCATTGGTAAAACGTCTTTCAACAGCTGCTCAAATAAATTTCTTAGCTGTTAAAAAGCATTAATTTGTGTATTGACTCCAACTTTGATAGCTCACATTATTTTGTAGTAATTTCAACTGCAGTGAAATATCTGCCGATCATATATACATGCATGTTAAAGGGAATGAAAAAAGAGTTTTCTACAAAATTTGATTATGTATCTGGGACACTGAAAGCATCAATTTGAATCATTTCAATTTTCAATCACCATTTCAATTTTCAATCACCATTTCAATTTTCAATCAGACCTTTGTGGTTCTTGCAATCCCACTAAAAATAAGTGTTTGATAACGTTACTATCCGCGAAGGCCAAGATACAAGCATATTTTGCGATTAGTGATGTCAACTTGGTTTTAGTGGGATTGACGTTCTTTAGGTATAATGTATCCTGATAATTCAATGAAGTCAATCTGTAGCAAACATCTTTATTTAATATTTTCTCAAAATGTTCATGATAATACAAATTACAGCTTACAAATAAATTGCAGTTTAGATTGTTACAGGAAACCTTTTGGAGATACAAAATTCTAACGAATCGTAAGAGCATTGCAATCTAGACTGGATGTTCATCCGACGCCATAAAGGAGAATCTTATCGAAGGCTCGAACGTTTTGTACAAAGAAAAAAAAATTTTCTTCGATTTAAAACCAAATTAATTACATTTTAACCTATTTTAACTTTAATCAAAATGTCAAGATCTAGTGTATATATTATTATTCATGTTTTTCTTTTTTTTTTTCATTTATTTTTAACAAGAACACTATTATATAAACTGTTTTTGAAGCTGAAAAAGGATTTCCAATAAACACCTTGCTCAAATTTCCCATTAAAAGTTATATATTTCAGAAATCTTAGACACTTTGATTTTCGCATTGTTTTTGTTTTCCAATATTTTTGAAGAATAACGTTGAGCGATTTGAAAGCTCTAGAAAATAAAAACACGCTTGCAACACTTGCAAGAAATTCCTATAACCAATTTAACGCTGCCAACGAAGGGGAGAATTCTCATGCAAAAGACAATAGATGAGTCTTTCCATGAGCTATAGTCACGTGTGTGTTGATAGTTGATAAAATTCCGGAAACCAGTTTTTGACAGAATTTAGCTTTGTCTACTGTGAAAACAATGGGTGATTCTCATCATCCTGCAGAATTCATTCCATGGCGGTAACACTCCCATATCTCTTTTACTTGGCAATAAGACTGTTTCCATAGTTTCATCTGAAAATATACATTCATTAAAATTAGATAATGTTTTCTGTTTTACAAAAGTGGGTACTTCAACGCAAGATTTGAGGGAGGGGGGGTATTTATAATGGAAAGCTTATAAGCAATGTCGTTCCTAGAAAATGGTCTGGTGTGTAAATCTCGCTAGTGCTCTGCAACATATTATCACAGTAAGATATAACTAAGGCTCAAAATTATTCTCCAAAAGGCTCTTGAGTTAAGGACTATATTCATGGCGTAATATTGTAATCACGTGACAAATAATCGTGAAATGCCGGAAGTAAAGAGTCTCGCACAAGGAGACACGACGAAATTCACCACTTATTATTAAGGTTCAGAAAGTGTCGAGGATTGCCGAATGCGTAGATAGATACAGACTAATGGATTAAATTCCCAGATAACTTCAAAATGGGGTATTTCCTGTTTGACGGCATCGAAGATACGAAGCTATTATATTCCCGTTAACAAAATTCAAAAGCTGTTCTTTTGATATGTATATATTCAATGTGTATAAGATTTACAGATTACAGTTAACAGGTTAAAACCATATCGAGTAATGTCTTACGCAATAAAGGAAATTAAAACATATCAAAGCTTTCCCAGCAACGTCTGTTAGAAATCATTCCGGAGCAAAGTCAAGTAGAAATTCTTCTCGGCTTTAGTTAGCACTTTAGGACACAAGGATGGCTGTGTTTTACAAAATTCTTTTGTATATCTGTTAGAATTATCATTTGGGATAAAAATGAATGTTATCATTTATAACAAAGACATGATATTATCTTGTGTTGGCATTTTTTTAATGGTATTGATAGCGTATCCGAAACATATTTAAGAACGTGATTGCGGAATTTCCTAATCTTTAAGTTATAAACTTCTACATTGGGCAAAAGAGGACTGGGCCAATAATAAGATGCCACGCGTGATACAAATAACAATAATCCAAAATTTCGGTCAAATTGGGGGCGATAGTTCGTTTTGGCATTTAAATCCATCCGGAAAAGACTTCATCTTGACCCTTGATATGGATATAAGGTTCGTCTCGGTATATAGGAAACATGCTTTTGAGATAAATTTAGGGTCATGACACATTTGAATCAGTCAAAGAGTACAGACAAAAAACTGGAATGAATTTGATTGTTATAGAGTTTTATTAGCCATGGTTATCATTCAAACTGTCACAGTCTAGCCATAGATTCAATTCTTTCTTCTTTGTAACAAAATGTGTTTTCTTTCTTCATCTTTTTAGGAAGTCGCGAATTTACGAGATATGGTGTGCGGTGTTGATTATCTATACAATAGAAATTAGTGGAAGGGAATCGTGTCTGTGCCCGGATACCAAGAACTAGTGAATTCAGCTCTTCTATTTTCTACTGTATCGATAATCCAACATCGTAAACTGCATCGGACACCGTACCTCGTCAATTCGCGGCATAACACTAGAACTCTACCCTCTACCCTAATCTGAACATAATTGAGAAAGAAAAGTCGAAGGTTATGTATCGTGTACTTCCACCCATAATTTTTTGAGTGGAACGGTCTCACGTTATGCTTTCGAAATAAAAGAGTGCCTGTCTGTGACATGACATGTGAACATAAGAAAATATATGTTGCGGTTTGATGATCTCAAATAAGATCAATCGCCGTAGACATGCGTGAAACACTCATCGACTCGCAATTAGCAACTACGATCAAATAGATCGTTGAAGATTCGGTCCGACAAGTTCGACAGGATTCAAATTCGGAATGAAAGTTGAACATGAGAAATTGCAGTCGTTGCTATGTCGACTGAACTTAGCAGATGGAGTAATTCTGCCACATGCCAGTAGTTGATGAAAACAACGTTGCTCATCAACCTGAGAGCGTAATATTGCACAAGATTCAACTTTTCGAACACAGGCTTTATAGCAATTTGTGTTAAATGGTCGATACATGTTGAAGATTATTTGATATAGACGAATCAAATGCAATGAACTTAAAAACCAGCCTTCCTTTCCAAATCTACTTGTAAAGAAGAAAAATATTTAAAAAAAAATAATTGAAATATTTCTAGAAAAGTCTTGACAGGAGACAGTCATAAATCAGAAATATTGTACCAAATAAAGTCGTCAGGTTTCTTTATTAAAATGTAAAATCAACAAAAAGTAATGATTTACTGGAGGTAAAGCTTACATAACTTCCAAAACAAAACATTCATCATTTTTTAAAAAATTACTGCTTTGAATGATCTACCAACGAAACCTTAATGATTTTTACATAAAACAAAGGGAAGACTCGTCCTTCACCACATGCAAATAAACAAGAATTTGTTGTCTATAACAACAAAATCATTCCGCAATGTGATATGATCACAATTGAAGGATAGCATTTCTAGTGGATAGAACAATGCTAAGTAGATAAAAATAGTGATAGAATGTCATTAATCTTAGATTATTGGTAAAAAAAAATTTTATCAATTACTCTAATTTAGTAAAAGGTCATTTTCTAATGAGTTATTCCCCCTGAACCCGTAACTGTTCTTGGGTGACAAAAAAGAGGATAAGATGATAATTTGGGGGTACTATCAAAAATGTATGGACGATGTTGTATCGTTTCGTGAGGGTAAGGCTGATATCTTGAGGATAAATCAGTGCTTGGTTGCAGGATAATAGTTTGAATAAGATCATAGCTTGGTGACATGATGATAGTTTGGATAGAAGATCATAGTTTGATGATAGTTTGGACAGAAGAGCGTAGCTTGGTGATAGGATGATAGTTTGGACAGAAGAGCGTAGCTTGGTGATAGGATGATAGTTTGGACATATAATCATATCTTGGTGATAGGATAATAGTTTGGATAGTAGATCAAAGCATGGTAATAGGATGATAGTTTGGATAGCAGATCAAAGCTTGATGATAAGATGAAAGTTTGGATAATAGATCATAGTTTGGTGATAGGATGATAGTTTGGATAGTAGATCATATCTTGGTGATAGGATGATAGTTTGGATAGAAGATCATAGCTTGATGATAAGATGGAAGTTTGGATAGTAGATCAAAGCTTGGTAATAGGATGATAGTTTGGATAGAAGATCATAGCTTGATGATAAACTGAAAGTTTGGATAGAAGATCATAGTTTGGTGATAGAATGATAGTTTGGGGATAAAATCATAGTTTTGGAATAAGATCATAGCTTGTAGATAGGATAGAAACTTGAGAACAGAATGATAGTTTGAGGATGAAATAACAGGAGAGATCGATTGTTATAGGATATAATATAACAATTATGATATTTGAAATCAATATACCCTACCTGTTATATATTTTCCTTTTTGTAAGCTGTTTGTAAAACTAGAACTTATATCAGATATGCCATTCTCATTCGTATCTTTTTCACTTAAATTTTGTAAAATTTTTATTAAATAAAGTTCTTTGTTGATATTTTCCTCTGGCGATGCATCGTCTGAAATGAAAACAATAGAAATTTAAACTTCGTTCTTTCCAAGCCCGACAAATCTTGCCTAACAAGTTCTTCGGACGTGATATACGGATGGAATATCGGCATCTTTAGGGAAGACATAGAATGTCACTTTTTATGTATGCTCTATTTGTTGGTTAATAGAACCTGTATGTTCTATTTTCCAGTTAACATAAACTGTATGCTCTAATTGTTAGTTAACTGTATGATCTAATTGTTAGTAAACTGTATGTTCTAATAGTTAAAAACTGTACGTTGTAATTGTTAGTAAACTGTATATTCTAATTGTTAGTTCTGTATATTCTAATTGTTAGTTCTGTATACTCTAATTTCCAGTTTACTGTATGTTCTAATTGTTAGTTTACTTTATGTTCTAATTGTTAGTTTACTGTATGATCTAATTGTTAGTAAACTGTATGTTCTAATAGTTAAAAACTGTACGTTGTAATTGTTAGTAAACTGTATATTCTAATTGATAGTTCTGTAATTCTAATTGTTAGTTCTGTATACTCTAATTGTTAGTTTACTTAATGTTCTAATTGTTAGTTTACTTAATGTTCTAATTGTTAGTTTACTTAATGTTCTAATTGTTAGTTTACTGTATGCTCTAATTGTTAGTTTACTGTATGTTCTAATTGTTAGTTTACTGTATGTTCTAATTGTTAGTAAACTGTATATTCTAATTGTTAGTTCTGTATACTCTAATTGTTAGTTTACTGTATGTTCTAATTGTTAGTTTACCGTATGTTCTAATTGTTAGTTTACTGTATGTTCTAATTGTTAGTTTACTGTATGCTCTAATTGTTAGTTTACTGTATGTTCTAATTGCAAGTTAATGTAAACTTGTATGTTTTATTTTTTGTGAGTTTCTCCGATCCACTTTAGGTTCGCTCGATTTAGAGAATATTTACCATGACAAAAGCCAAATTTGTCGGGCTACTCTTTAATGAAAATCAATTTGGAAAAAAGAAAATACTTTTATGTCCATATTTGAATTGATGATACTTATTTTACTCTATTTGTGGAGTCAAATTTCCTGAAATTGCATGTAATTTTTAAATTTCAAGATTTCTTTGAATTTAACACACCTGCATTTTAGTAAAATGACGCGGAATTGTGCCAATTAGATGTTAAAATGCATGAATAATAAATGTCCATGTAACCATACTTAATTATGAACGTGACCAAAATCATTAATTCAAATGAAATTGAAATGAAGCGAATATTGGTGAGATTGTGGGGGCGTTCGAATTTTATGAAATTTCTTAAGATAAAGCGTAGTTATCACCCTTGAGTTACTAAATATGATTCAAATGTAAATGATTAAACTGAAGCATTTGAGACAAGGAGCTGAAAGGCATATAAAATCATGTATTATAAATGGTATTTATCACAAAAGTGGCATGGTCTGCAAGTTCTATTAGTCTCGATGACACTTGAATGTTTAAAATTGGCACCGACAATTATTTTTTATCAGGTAGATTAGATCAGTCATATTCAGCTTCTTTCCTTATAAATCCTTACGATTACACCATCTTTCCCCTATTAATCCTTACGATTAGACCCTCTTCCCCCAATAATTCCTTACGATTGCACCCTTTTTCCCCTATAAATCCTTACGATTACACCCTCTTTCCCCAATAAATCCTTACGATTGTACCCTCTTTCCCTCATAAATCTTTACGATTACACCTTCTTTCCCATATAAATTCTTAAGATTGCACCCTCTTCCCCCTATAAATCCTAACGTTTACACCCTCTTCCCCCTATAAATCCTTACTATTACACCATCTTTCCCCAATAAATCCTTACGATTACACCCTCTTTCCCCAATAAATTCTTACGATTACACCCTCTTTCCCCAATAAATCCTTACGATTACGCCCTCTTCACCAATAAATCCTTACGATTACACCCTCTTCTACCCATAAATCCTTACGATTACACCCTCTTCTACCCATAAATCCTTACGATTACACCCTTTCCCCAATAAATCCTTACAATTACACCCTCTTCCACCAATAAATCCTGACGATTACACCCTCTTCTCCCCAATAAATCCTTACGAGTACACCCTTTCCCCAATGAATCCTTACGATTACACTGTCTTTCCCCAATGAATCCTTACGATTACACCCTCTCTCCCCTATAAATCCTAATATAGCCTGACTGAATAGAACGAAGTATAATTGACTACAAAGCGCAAATTACTCCTAAAAAATTTCAAAAAATTACCCCAAAGTTGAAAACCCCTGGTCCAAAGATTATGCATAACTATGGCAGTACAGATAACTAACTATATTCCTATGTACCTCTTTTCTACACAAATTCATAAAACACGTTTACCCTAAACTTAGACAGATCATATAAGATATCCTGGTCCATTAATAGCAAAGCTAAAGCCTACACAAATAAAACCAAACGATCTAACTTGTGTTAAACTGAAAAGCTTTCCATCAATAATGCCCTTAAGCGCACTTCTTTTAACAAACGTTCTCGAAAGGTAGACATGAGAATAAGTTCTACTTGTCCAACTTCAGCAGGGACACAGGCTGAAAATAGGTCAGTTGTCTGAAGATCGCATAGCGTGAAGTGAGTAACAACATGATTCAAGTTCTGTTTTAATATTTCTACTTGTATTAATTTACGTTGTAAAATGAAATTGAAATGAAATGAGTTTTACGTCACATTTTTTCTTTCTTCTTTTTTTATGTTTTTTTTGTATTTTTTACAACTGATTAGAGACTTGCGTGCACACTTTATATTATCGATTTCCAACTGTCGAAAGGTACACAGCCTGTAACACACGGGGGTCTTCGTTAAAATTCCATTTTGAACGACGTGAAGCTTTGCCACTGTTAACCCCTTCGTCTAGCATATCTTGAATGGCTATTCATAAACATTGCGATCAATTCGATTAATAAAAAAAAGAACAAGGGTCTTATTATTTCATTTTAATCAACTTCAAGTAGTTATGTTTTTTTCCAATGAACTGTATCATAGTTTCAAATTGAAATGAGTTGAATGTCCGTCATTACTGTTCCAGATATGACTTATTAATATGTCATGAAGTATACATTCATGGAAATGTCCGTCTTCACAATGTCAATTTAATACAAACTGTTACTAATAACTTAACTGCAATGACAATCTTTTCTTAATCATGGAATGAATAGGTTTGATTGGATCGTATGCTAGAGAATACAGCCAATCAGAGCCTCGAAATAAATACTGTGAACATAATGCCTTATTTTAACTTTCTGTCTAGGGCTATGATTGGCTGCATTCGGAAACGTACAATCCAATCAAAAAGATGCATTTACAAACTACCAAGTTACAAGACAGGTCAAGTTATTGGGCGGAAGTTCGCAATGGCTTGACAATGTGAGAATTGCATGTACAGTGGCTAAGCGTACTCGAACAATAACTGTCAAGGGATCTCAAACAAGTCTGACCGGAAGTGATTTTGCGTGGGATGAACCTTCTATAAAAGGGCATATATCACATCAATAAAAACATAACCAAGATATATATCATTTTTATAAGACATATGAATAATTGAATATTTTCTAACACAATGACTATCGCATTTCCTTTCCAGTTTAATGTGGCTGGATTCCTACTTGAGATTGAAATATACAATACGCATCAATCAATATTCTATATTCTATTTTAACAATTACCAAGGGAAGGGTGTATCAGTATCAAGACTTCTTGTGACTTTTTCAGCCCGAAGATAGACGTGGGTGGGAAAGTTTTGACGTGTACTTTAGTGAAATGACTAGGAGGACTTTTATATTTTATAAATTTGTTTTGCTGATTGTGTTAATAAAGCTGGATAAGTTCGTGCATTGTGCAATGAGGGAAATTTTATACATTTCATTTCTCTTATGTTCTCTAACTTCCTTAAACAACCTACCTATTCCAAATCTTAATGAAACAGAATCGTAAATGATGTTAATTATTCAAATGGGATCAAAATGTGGAAATATTGGAATTTAGATTTTGATGCTCGTAACAATCCCTTTAAGAACATTTAAGAGACATTAAATAAATAAATAATGTTATTAAGCATTCGAATTATTTTTCTGCAATTTAAACAAATTAAAATCCAAATGAAAAGCTTTTAAGATGTATTTTTTCCGTCATTTTCTCACATTGTGATGATAGAGAAATTACTTTTTGAATACTCTACCAACTTGACCTTGTTAATATAGAAAAATGAAAAGTAATGGTAAAATTCCGTTTGTAATAAACAAGTTTAGGTTATATTTTATATCTAATGAAAGAAAATTATTTTTCTTTGAACAAGATTATGAACTTGGTGAGGAGTAAGGCCAACTGTATTTAAAGGACTAAATTCGTCTAAATTGGGCATTGGGCAAAAAACACTTTATGTACGTTTAAGATCCCGTGTTTATGGGAAATCGAAATGGAATAAACTTTCCGAGATTCTGATGTACAATGAACTCTTGGGGTCAGTGGTTACCACGCCTGTTCCATATCATAAACGCACCAGACTAGGCACCTCAACGACGAAATGCGGGTATCGCCATCTATGGTAGTTTCATTTTTTTGTCTAGTTCAAGTTCTTAGAGTGTCTTGCATGTAAACTAGTGTATATATCTTAAAACACTATGTTGTTTTTAAAATGCTCTGGGTCGTCAAGGTTTAAAATATCTCGATTTTTTTTTCTATCAAAGTATTTTCATGGTATTGAATTTTAAAATTACCCGACAATCATCCTTTAAGGTAGCTAAGGGAGTAATTATAGCGTATTTTATACAAATAGAAACCTGCTAATATATTAATAATACAATTACACATGGAAAACAAAACAATTTAGATACAATTCAACTTTAATGTTTTAAGTTTTTATACACTAGGCCTACACTTGATATTTTTACAGAAGAATTACCAGTATAGGAAAATGTGCGTGCACGTATAGTATAAAGTCACTTCTTAAACTTTAAATGTGATTTGAAGGCTTAGTTGAAATATTTTAGCCTTTATTAAAATGCAACTTATTAAGTCGAGGAAGTGATTCAAAATGGCTGAAAAACTATGTTCGTATGTGTAATTTCCAAGTAAGAACCATAAGTATTTTCGTATAGACTATTAACATATCATATTCAAGACCAAAATCAACCCTAAATTGGCGAAGCATGGCTTTAAACTAACCTACTGTAAAGTTTTAAGTCAATCTAAGACAACAACTGGTAGTTAGGGTGTGCTTACTCTATCCGGGACACAGTGCGTCTCGTAACTATTGTTATCTAACCACACTTTGGCTCCGCTCCCTTCTTGCTTTGACGTATGAAAATAATTTTCCCCGACCTGTTGACTTCAAATCGAACTGCACTGGGCTAATGCAAAACAACTATTGAAAAGGCAATTTTCACCAGTCGACACAATGAATGTTTGATAAACCAGTCTAATGCTTCGCGGAATCCTAGCGCTGGAGAGGGCAGAAATTCGATTGGTTTTCGGTGATATGAAAGAGATGACCGTATTATAGAGGAGTGGTCAGACCCTAACTAGAGTGACTACGATAAAAGTCAAATCTAACAACAACAAAAAACAGAACGAGAGTCTTTTAGACGGGTCCTTTGGCGTGGTTAGTTGTTTATGTTTTAAGTTGTTTTTGCCGCCGTGTCCTTCTAACGTTAACCATAAATTTCGGGACTAATAAAGAATTGATATGAGAAGGTGTAATAAACTCATCATGATCATATAACACTCGCCGATGTTTACATTGGTTAAATTTATGGCATATTCCACATCCGTTTACCGTTAGAAAGGGTGGGTTCATGCGGCTATACACGCCGAAATATGGTTATAAATTAAAGCAGACTTTTCATTTTGTAAAGGCTTTACGTTACCTGCATATAACATTTGTCACGAATAAATATTTGAAATCTAGACCAACTCTCTAAAGGAGATGATTTTCCGCGAAAATACACGTGAAACCCCACAAATTCTATGATTTTGAACAAAAGTCAAGTAACAATCAAGTGATACCGTAAGTTGCATATTGATGATAAACCATCACGAATCAACACAAATGTCTGTATATAGATAATCATAGATTGGTTTTGGTTTATTCCAAAATGAAAAAGGATACAGCATAACCACAAACTGTTATTCAGAGGACGTTTAAAATGTATTTGAAAAATATGTCCAAAAATAGCAATAAGAACGTTTTTCCACATTTACAAACAATCTAAACAACACTTTTCGATTCTAAAATATTACCAGAGGTGAGTTTGAAACATTATTGTAAGCGGCTCGAATCAAATTCAAGAGCAACTAACTTCCAAGCGAATCTTAGATGATGGTCGCTATATTTGAAAAAGTTAACAAATTAAGTTGTTGAGGATTCTGTCCACCAGCTGAACCTTGGCTAAACCTTTCGGCACTGATCTTTCGTGATTTATTTGTAACCATTTTACAGTTGGGTCTCATAGGAAAATAAGGAATGCTGACTTATTTACTAAAATTTAGCACGTTAATTCAGGTTGAAACCAACGACGTAAGCTAACCCAATTACATATGTTTGAGACCAAAATCGACTCCAGAAATAGTCAGGCTATAGTTGTTTCCAGAAAGATTGATTTCAGAAAATTTGCAGTTAAAACGTACGGTATCTCAAAACTTATATGCCTTTTCAAAAGATCAAATCGTGCAAAAAATAAATGACCATGAAATCATCATTGCTTCTACAATATAAATATAATTTTGTTTTGTAATAAGTATAAGTGCTAATGAATAAATATTAGGAAATTCTAATATTGTCATTAATTAATTAATTATCGAATAGATATTTCATCATCTTACACAATATACTAATATATCACGATTTTGTTTCAATAATAAGCCTACCTATATAGGCCATCTACCAATCATGACTATGCAGAATTCATTAGTCATTAATACTAATAATTTCGTATATTAAATTCCTAATTCCTACCAATATACAAGTCGCTGATCCGACCAACTCTAGAATACGCAACTACAGTCTGGTATCCCCATCATACAAAAGACCTACAGATCATTGAAAATGTACAACGCAGAGCAACAAAAATTGTGAGAGGTTTTTCCCACATAACATACCCTGAGCGACTCAGACTTGGCCTAACAACACTCTAATACCGTAGAAAAAGGTATGACTGTATCCAGGTATACATGTTTCTGAATGGAATAGACAATCTTCCAATCAACTCATCCCCAAATCAGGATTTGTGAAGACTAGAGGCCACAGCCAAAAACTTGAAAAGTGAAACTCCAGACTCGACATCTCATCAAAAGTGATAAACAACTGGAACTTCTCGACATCTCATCAAAAGTGATAAACAACTGGAACTTCTTGCCAACTTCTTCAACTAAGTTAAATCTAACCTGAACAAAGCATGGTAAATTCAACCTCTCCACAATGCAGTAAATGAACCAAACCAAAACAAATCAAAACCACTATTTCCCTTTTTTCACGAATGTGCACATACCAATATTATAACGAGGTGATCTAGAAGCCTTAGTGCTTAAAATAGATCGCAGATCAGGTAAATCAGATAAATGGATCAGATAAGCTTTAACTTTTTTAATCAAGTGGTTATGTTTGGGAATATCAGGAAATATGTATTTTCACATTTGGGCATATACCTTATTACCTAATGTCAAATGTGGATAAGGCGAATCGTCAACGAGTTAGCTAGGTAGAATGTGAACAAGTTAAACATAAGCAAGATAAGGCGGAAAATATGGTATTACTATTTTCGGAAGATCTATTCGTCTACTCTTGAGATCGATTATCAAAATTCAAATACTTTTAACTTTTATACTGTAGCTTTTTTAATTTGATTAAATGGATAGGTAGATGAATTAAGTTTGTAAACAATTTAATAAATTATACTATATTACTATAACCCTTCAAAAAAATGAGTGATAATTTAAATCGTTAATAAACTTCAAATAAAATTAGAAGTCTTTGTCTCCCGGCATTTCCTTTTTGGTTTATGTATATTTATTTCCATTTTCTTTAATCAAATCATTTGGTGTTTCGAAAATACAAAACAAAAAAAAAACAGAATACATACCTGAATACATTGGAAATGAACATGTGGATCCAATCAAACACGATGACAGGAAAATCCAAAGTAAAAAACATATGTCTTTCATTTTCAAATAAAATATAACTACAAAGTGATAGAAGGAGTTGTTATTGCACAGAATTCTTTCAGTTGAAAATTGTCTTAAAACTTTGTGACTTTACTCTTGTCTTGTTGTAGTGTCAGTTACAATCCAAATAGTCAAATGATCAACGAGTCTCGGGCTTGCTTCATAAATCTACGTCAAATGTTTCGTGAGTCTTCATATATTTTATCGCTAAAACAATGTGGGTGAACAAAAGACTCAATAAGGCTCTTCCCGCGCTAACCAACCTACCGGAACTGAATCATGACGCTTGATGGTTGTCGCAATATTCTTCAACACGACCGTCTTGCTTCCGATCTGATTACACTCACGGAAAAACAAATAGCTATTGAAACTTATCTGGAAATTATGTTTATAAGGCTATAAAAGGTAAACGTGTATTGGTAGCTATTTTAAGGATATACAATCACTTGCCTTGTAAATCTATTAATCTTATTGAGGAGTTATGATCGATCTTTATGTATTCTAACCACATGCCTAACTCTTAGTTGATCTAATAAAGAGTTTATTATGCAGGTATATTATTAAGCAAAGAATTTTGACATTTAAACACTGGCTTTACCTACACATCAAAGAGTTTTTACACAGGTTAAAGGTTTAGTATTTTATTGATTGAGTTTCGTTTCAAAGATGTGATTTGAAAAACAGGCTATTTACTGAATCACACTCATGGGATTTATTATAAATTATTCGGGACCGTTATGTAATGTAAACTGTCTGCAATCATATGCCCCATATATTTTTCGTCAACTTAGTCCATGAAATCTTTACCAGTGAGTCCAGAGCAAGAACGAGTTCTGCAATTTTGTCAACATTTTAACTATATTATATATAGTTATCCCACCGAAATATAAGGAACTATAATTGGCCAAGTTTGAAATAATTTGGCTTCAGCTACGACTTATTGTTATGGCCCCGTCACACCAGAAAGTCGTTCTTACTGTGCTGCTAATGCAATGGAAAATTGGCTCAGAGCGTGTTGAGGTCGTCATAAGTTTGTAGGACACGACCGACATCGTGCCATTTTGGACATGTTAAAAACAAACGCAACTGTCCTGCGATCTGTTCAGCAACGCATTGCATGAAAGCGCCATGGGATCGAGAAGGTCGTGAGACAAGCGTTGTGAAATCTCCTTGAGCAGTATAAAACGCACTACAGACGTGACAAAGACGCTGGAAAAACGTTAGAACGTAATATGATCGCATAACTCACGGTATGAGGCCGACTGTTTTTCAGTTTGTAATTTTGGGGGACTTTTTTCCTGCTTTCCTCACTCTTTACCGCGACCTAGTGCATTTCCTGTCGCCGTAAGATCGCAGATGATCGCAGTCCGGTGTGACGGGGTTGATGTTTTCATTTTAAAATAATTCTTGTTTTTCCATTATTGTAAATGGAAGGAGTAATCAATGTTTTAGAAACTTCATTAGTAAAAACGTTGTACAAAATAGTCGGATTTTCAAAATTAATTCCCCGTGACGTCTAGTTTAAACTATGCTATTAGATCATAAAATAGATAATTCAAAATTTACAAATAAATCGATAAATCGATGATATTTAAGTTTCTGAAACTTTCTGAAGAGCATTATACACTTTTTGATTAGACCTGGCGTATGTGGCGATGTTACCAAGTTAAAAGCAAGGTTTAGAAAGTGATTTGACATATTTTGAGGTTTCAAATGCTGGGAAAAAGGGTTAAGTTCTGGAAATTATGTTGTACAATCGAGTGTTACGGCATTACTTACCATTCTGGAAATATCCTATTCATAATAACATAATAAGTAACTAATTAAAATAATCACTATATGAGCTCTCGTTTACTTAAACCTAAACCTTATTTACCAAAGCCTTGTTTACCAAACCTAGACCTTGTTTACCAAAACCTAAACCTTATTTATCAAAACTTAAACCTTGTTTACCAGACCTAAACCTTGTTTACCAAAACTTAACTGGATTGTTAAAAGCTAGTTGAAACTCGGATAATCAATCGCTGAATTTAATCGACCTAAGCGCACCCAGAGTTTGTAGTTGCCGCAAGGTGTCAGCTGTTGTTCATGGTCTACTCTCTTGTTGTCGACCCGCGCGGCCGGAATCTTCGACCATCCAGTCGATCTAAACTACTAAAAATATATGAGCATTTGATGATTCATTCAAAATGATTTCTCTATCAATATATTTCAATCTTTAATATAAAAATCTTTTTTAATATCAAAACAAGAGTTTGTTACAATTAATGAAATAAAGAATCTGCCCGCCTACAACAGTATTCATTAAAATCTAGCAAGAGTTTTTGTGCACTGGGAGTTGAAATCAAGTAAGCCTATTTATTCACTTTCAGAATTTGCCGATCGTTTTTTAAAACATCATCAGTATATTCTTTGATCCGGTGAGCTGGCGATTTATCGGATTCGTTGCATTTGACATGGGCGAGAGCCTGGCCAATTAACAACTGTGATCAACCGGATGGACGCGGTTTCTCGGGTCTCGGCGTCAATTGCTTTGTTTTGTATCTTCGGTTAATTCTACGTAATTTTGAACTATAGATCTTTGATTTGCGTACTTTTTCAAGTCAGTATTTCCTATCGATTAAATATCTAAATGTAGTAGCACCTCGCATAACAGAGTAAAATCTACTAACTACGTAAATAATTAGGGCGCAGTCGTCTACAAATTCCCCATTCCAGCACCTTCGTCTTTTACGTCAATGATCATGATATATCATATAATATCTGATAAACAACAGTGTTTTAAATCTAGACCATCATATTAATTATCAAGCAATCTTTATAAATTTGTGTCGTGACATTGGCTGTAATAATCAGAAATATATTTACCGAGTACAGTAGAAAATATTAGTAATAAATCTTATTGAAAGATCCTAGAGTCAAGATGACGCCCACGCAAATTATTTCATCAAGTTATTTCAAAAATTAGATTTCTGTAATAACATGGGATTCTGATTAATGTATAGTAAACAAAACTTCCAAAACTAGGTAAAATGAATATGAGTTGAAACTCTGGTGGCAGTGCCAACCTTCCGGGGCTGAGGGTACAAATAGGGGGTAGACTGACTGACTTAATAGGGACCAACTATCCGCACAGGTAATTCTTTCACTAATGAGAATGATAACAAATTTGAAAGTGGGTGGGGCAAATCCGGCTCAGCCTATTTTCTGTAAAACGACCCTGGCTCCTGCAACTTCACCTTAACTATGTGTTTTACCACGTCATTATAGCAAAAAAAAATGTTCTTATATCTTATTAGCAGATTTTGCGATAGTGACGTCATAAACCTAGGTTTAAATGGAAGCAAGAACCACAAACGTCTGATTACAATATAGAAGGGCGCAAATCGATGCTTCCAGTGTCCCCGATTCACTTATTAAGTTGAGAAAAAGTACTCTTTACAATCGTTTTAAGACCTGACACAAATGTCGAATGCAGCCATTTAGACTTCCTGCAACACAACATAGTCTTAAGCTATCTATTGGGGCAGATGATCACTATTTCTAATCTCTTTTTAATCTAAACTATAATGCATTCAGTAATTCATTGCAATTTCTGATCCGCTTGATCTTCTTTTGTCAACTTGTTCGCCTGAAATCAACGCAAATTTGATTTAAGAGTTGTTTTGCAAGGATTTATTTTCATGTATGGGCTATTTTCGTCTGTGCCATGTACATAATGAAGATCCGATGTAATATTTATTGCATTTCATAAATGTCTTTTCTTTTTTTCAAAGAGTGAGATTTTTCAAAATTTATCTAATACGACATATTTTAAAAAATATGCCGTATTCACAATAAATGATTTATATAAAATATTACATTTTTCAGCCTGCATTAAACAGGCCATTTGGTTATTTAAATGTAAACCACCTGAACAGTCGATCGAAAGGCATTATATATATACACGCACAATCATTTCAAAGAGAAGGTAATCTTTAAAATGCACATCTCTGAATATACGTTATAGGCATAAGCCTACTTATTCGAAATCTTATCAACACTATGGTATCAATCGCAACTTTTATTATCATTATTTATTATTTTCTCAAATCGCAAAGGTATCAGCGTAAATTCAGTCACAATCAAACCTAAAATTTAACCCCTAGTTCACTAGGCAGTTGTCACGTTGTATTTTAGAAAAGTCAAGGGAATAATATTAAAAACATTCATCGTTAAAGAAGTTTTCTAGACTTTTAATGTGTCGGGAACACTGAAAGCATCAATTTGCACCATTCCAATTTTGAAATTTAGAATGGTGAAAATTGAAGCTCTCAGAGTCTCCGATACACATTTTGAAAACTTTTTTACAATCCCTTGTTGAAATCACATTTTGACGTATTTTGCCAATTCAGGGGTAATAACTCAATGTCCTTTCAGTGCCAACCGACTGACTGAAATAGGGACCAACTATCGGCACAGGTAATTCTTTCACTATGGAGAACGATAACAAATTTGCTTCCAAAATGCCCAATATTCAATCTTATCTTATCAAAACTTTATGGCCAATTAATTATAATATATAGCACAATTTAATTCTGTTTCATTCGAGATTTTACCAAAATATACACTCAGTTTTATCGATATCAGATGTAACCTTTACTGCGTTTAAAAGTCAATTTTGAACATTTACATCGCCATCAAAATTCTATCAAAAATTTCTAGCGTTCACAACCCAACCGGTCGATAAGATAGTGTACAACTACCGTATAAGGTGATCTTGGAAGATCTGTATAGAATTGGACTTTTAGATTGATCGAGTGTTTTTTATGAAGTACCATTGAAGTTCATCCGTATCTAATTACCATGTTGTACTGTAAATAGTAAACAACTAGAACATAATAGCATAACATTCCTTGAACATGAATTGTATTGTTTAAACGACAAAGATCATCAAGTAATTAGAAAAAGATGAAAATGGAAATATAAAATCATGAATGTCGAGACCAAATTGACGACTTATATTTTAGAATATATTATTTGTACTAAATAAATAAGTCTAATGTACTCTGTGTAATCCGACATTACTGAGGTCATGTAACTGAGAGTGATGGAGTACTCAAAGTTTGGGATGTTTAACATCTGCCGCCTCTTTTACTATTTGTAGTTCAGTGGCCCTGGTAACTTATTATAGTTTTTTTTATGTAATTAGCTTGAGGATTTAAAGCAGGGGGCCTTCAGCCTTTTCTTTATACATGTATTACCTCTTTCGGGATCGTTGATCGATTGCATTGCATTTTTTTTCCCATCCCCCTGAACGATACCTTTCCATTCGTAAAAATGACGCTGTTCAAATCGTAATGGCGTGGGTTTACGTGGTATTTCTAAAAAAAATTCTAAATAAAATAAAAAAAATAATATTAAGATAATTTATTCTTATTCTTATAATATGAGCAGGTGTTTACAACTCTTATTGAATTCTTAATGCAATTTTGTTTTCAATCGAATTATCAAAAATAAAATTTAATGCGCAAATAATAAGATCGCTTGCACACAGATAGTGAATTTCATTTTAACTGCGTTTTCTAAATACCCGTAAGGCTTGTCTTAACGCCGCGTAAAACGCGTCAAATTACACTTGAGAATGACACAGTGACACACTTGCTAGATAGACAGACAACATGGCGGACGAATTGATGTCAAAGCACTCAAAATCTACAATAAACGGCGTCAACCTGAAAAAAGAAATCCTCGTTTGGGAATATCACCACTTGGTGAGATAGGTAACTATTTTCATATTTTTCATGAATATGCTCACTTGACATTTTTTTAGGCGATTTCATTGGCAAACGCCTAGCGTATAACGTCAAGCCATTACCCATTCGATGGCGGTTTACGCAGCGACGGCAGTGCGTTTCATTTTTTTTACAGCACGCCTATGTGGACAAGGACCTGCCATACGGGTTCCTCGGCGTTTTCAAGCCGTGTATTTCGTATCCGTATTTAAAGCCTTAGTCTACAAATTCTACATACATATATGGCATTGTGAAATGTAAAACATTTACTCTTAAATATTGTTTATTGTGAAATTTTACATAGATATCTGGACAAAATTAAAGGGAAATTCCACTTTTTTGAAATTCCACTTTTTTGAAAAATGTTTTCATAATCCAAAACGTTGAAAATTATACCTGAAAATATTTTTAAAATATGCTCTTTATATCTATGTATCTTCTTGATACCCATAGCGTAACGAACTTAAAAACCTTTTTAGTTTTTAGTTAAAACTTTCCGATACGTTACTATCCATTTTGGTGTATAGTTTTCACGTTTGTTTAATAAAAAGCAGTAACTAAAATGAGTCCAATAAATATAGTCTTACCCGTTATCAATGGGATATATTTTATTTAATTGGATGAGCGCGGCCGCTCAAAGAAATAAAGATTAGATTAGACATAAAAAATTTCAAAAACTAGCGATCCAAAAAATCGTTTGAAAACGTTGTACAGACTTCATGTTTTTTTTTGTTGGTTTGTAAAATTTAAAGGAGAAACTGATGTTAATCGATTTTCAAACAAATTTCACTGATTTAAAGCTTTGGATTAAAGGCAATATCGGACGGTGATCATTATTTTTGTCTACAATAATTTTGAATGGATGCTAAATTGTATGGTAAGAATAATGCTTATCGATTTTTGTGATGTTTAGATATTTTTTTAAACTCATTAAAGCGACAGTTTCGCTATCCGTTTGACATATTGTACTTTTGTCCACAAATGGCTGGATCCACTCTTTCTTATTTTACAATATTACTAGAAATGTCTTCTGGAACATTTTGAATTGCTACCGAATATTGTTATTATGAATTGTGTATCGAAAATATTAATTTAAATAGTAACATTTCATGTATGTTTTAATTCAAGTGAAGGAATTCGATGCTATTTCATTTGACCACTGAGACTTCTTATGAATTAATTTCAAAAATCCAATTTTAATCCTTATATAAGGATACCAGTAAATCGGTTGGATAAATGAAAGACCTATTATAAGTGTTCCAAATACTATACACGGAGTAGCGAAACCCCATAGAACCGTTGAAAAATATGAGATCCTCATTGCCTTCCAAATCACCGCTATCTAAATATCCCTCTCCTATATACTCACTACTTCCCTAATCCTCTTGTTTCTATTCCTGTCTTAATTTTGAACCCAAGCTGGGTATGATCTTATTTATACTCAATAATAATTATAAGCCTGTCCTTTTTAAAAAATATTGAGTATTGAAAGGTTGATACCACATGTTAATTCCAATTGCAATTGATGAAAGTTTTCATTGAATTGTAACATTTCGCTGGTCATTTTAGGGCTGAGCTGAAATTATTAGGTCTTTTACTAAGTTGCAGTGCTTGACAGAAAAATCAAAATAGAGGGGCGTAAAACTCCATTTACTTCATGTGAAGAATAATTTAAAAGTGGTGGCGATTATCCCCAGGGGTTACCTTGAACAATTTTGATGATTTTAGTCCTGGGTTTGGTGCAGAAACCAGTATGTGTTGGATACTGCGACTACATACTTTTTTGTGCGATTTTACACACTATCTCTTAAATATCTGATAAAGTGTATGGTTTGTGCGTAATTTAATGTTAGATAATGGATTAGTTTAGTAGAAATTATATTTAAAAAATGACCTTGAATTTCTTGATTAACAATTTTACGTTTTACTTTTAACCGTGATCGATTAAGAAAAACGTCATTAGAAAATTTGCTCAATACAGAAGACCGATTTTCTAATTGCACTCACATGGAATCTGAATAAAAATGCCATGCCTGTATTCAGATTGGACGTTTATCTTATTAGAATTAATCTCGGAAATCTCCGCTATCCGCACCTTTCTTCAGAATACAAATATCAGTTATCTGCATCATTCTTCAGAATACAAATATCAGTTATCTGTATCATTCTTCAGAATAAAAACCTCAGTTAATCTAAATCATCTGCATCATTCTTCAGAATAAAAACCTCAGTTAATCCCAGTTATCTGCATCATTCTTCAGAATACAAATATCAGTTATCTGTATCATTCTTCAGAATAAAATCCTCAGTTAATCTCAGTTTTCCGCATCATTCTTCAGAATAAAAATATCAGTTATCCGTATCATTCTTCAGAATACAAATATCAGTTATCCGTATCATTCTTCGGAATAAAAACCTCAGTTAATCTCAGATATCCGCATCATTCATCAGAATAAAAACCTCCGTTAATCTCAGTTAACTGCATCATTCTTCAGAATACAAATATCAGTTATCCACATCATTCTTTAGAATAAAAACCTCAGTTAATCTCAGTTATCCGCATCATTCTTCAGAATAAAAACCTCAATTAGTCTCAGTTATCCGCATCATTCTTCAGAATACAAATATCAATTATCCACATCATTCTTTAGAATAAATACCTCAGTTAATCGCAGCTATCCGCATCATTCTTCAGAATAAAAATCTCAGTTATCCGCACCATTCTTCAGAATAAAAATTCAGTTATCCGCATCATTCTTCAGAATAAAACCTCAGTTATCCGCATTATTCTTCAGAATAAAAACATTTTTTAAACCTTTTTGATTTTCTCTTAGGTTTTCCCTGGATTCTTTTTCATGTAGGAGAATATAGCCTGACAGAACAAAACGACCAACACTAAAAAGAGCATGATAACCCCCAAAAAATTTCAATTTTACCTCCTTGACTGTAATTACCACCAGGTTGAAAACCCCCTGACATTTACTTTTTCAATAACACGTGTCAACTCCACAAATCATACATACGTGTACGAACTCAATTACGACAGCAAATTTGTTCCTGGGTCACTCCTTTGGCACACTAGTCTACGAGTCAGCAGTGAAATTTATTACTATTATCCTGTGTACTTCGTGGCTTCATTCAATAGAAATATTGAGATATTGGCCATAAATAATTGACAAATTACAGACACTGAAATATCATTAACTCGTATAACACTTGTCGTTTTTAATCAAATACTTGTAATTCTGTTTAGTTTTCTATTGACTATAATGGTTTTATTGCCCTTTAATGGTGTATTTTTATTAATATATAATGACGATATTAACAACTGATTTATTCCCTTCTTTATGTACAGTTCCTTGTCGTCATGAAGGCGATGACAAGCCTTTGGTCCTACTAAATTCCATATTCATAAAAGGTCCACCTTAGTAAAACGGAAACAAAATATAAAAATAAAGGGATAGGTTATCCATTTTCGATGTTAATTTCTGTCTTAAATATATGTAAATAGTCTTCAAAAATGTTACAAATTTCCGAAAATCGCCCCAACTCTTTCACTTTCTATTTCTAATACATGTATGACATAGTCTCAAGAAAGGACGAGTCGTCATTTTAACAGTCAAACGTTTATAATTCTGGATACACATACCATTATAATTTACTGTACAATAATTAACAGTTATTTTATGGCTTAAGGCTAGGTCAGGCTACCCTATAGATTATTATGAAACTACCACTGAGTGTTGACAGAACCGTGGTGTATATTCATTAACCAAATAAAATGAAATTGAGTCTCATGTGATATTTGTGATTGTGATTAAAAACAGAACGTACTAATTCTATTGTGAGTAAGGCAGGTTTGGGGTAATTCCCATTTGATCAACTTTTTTTCACGTTAGGACTACTATGATATTTAAACAGATTAACTATTCCAGTACGGCTACTATGATATTTAAACAGAATAACTATTCCCGTTAAGGCTACTACAATACTTAAACAGCTTAACTATTTCCGTTAAGGCTACTACAATATTTAAACAGATAAACTATTCCAGTTAAGGCTGCTATGATATTTAAACAGATTAACTATTCCAGTTAAGGCTGCTATGATATATAAACAGATTAACTATTCCAGTTAAGGTTACTATGATATTTAAACAGATTAACTATTCCAGTTAAGGCTGCCATGATATTTAAACAGATTAACTATTGCAGATAAGGCTGCTATGATATTTAAACAGAAGAAACTATTCCAGTTAAAGCTACTATGATATTTAAACAGATTAACTATTCAAATTAAGGCTACTATGGTAGACAGATTAACCCGGTAAAACTACTATGAAATTTAAAAAGGTTTTTTTTTTTTTTGATACAATCAGTTATGTGCCTGTAATAGCTGCTAAGTATGGAAAAGGTTTATGGCCAGAATATTTTCCCATTGTACATCAGGATGACAACTTAAACATTTTACGAATTTGAATCGCAAAATAAACAATATCAGACGATTCAGAAAATTTTCTAATACGCAATTATATATAGTTGAAAATTACCCTGAATTCTACCCACACGCAAATTGTCTATTACTTATCATAATAATTCATATTATACAATAAATAAATAACGATATTTACAGATTGGATTTTTTTTCAAAGTGAATATACACGTGCGGCCTTCCACATTTTTTTCAATACATCTTTGATAATCATATGACCTAATTTTTGTATTCTTTGAAGGCGGGGTGGGGTGGATAGGTGTGAGAATTAGACTATTCAACCTTTACCAATGTGCCAATGATTAAAGGGTGTTGTTGTTTCGCCATAATCATGGTAACAATGTAACATAACCAACAAACAAATACCTCCTCTCACTCCTCCTTTAGAAAAAATAGTCTATGTATCAGAATGGACCAATTCTATTTTATTTTTTCAGAGTGAGACCCATCAGACCCTATATGGAAGTTTAAACTTATGGGGCTTCCACAGCACTTCCACATTTTGAATCTCTATCCCGACAATGCCCTCCCTTGAGTCAGTCTGGCCCCCATTTGTACCCCTGGTTCCGTGAGGCTATCGCTGTCCGAAATAATTTAACTGGATATTTTATAGCGACTATTCGGTGCAAAAAAAACATGAAAAAACAAGGTGTTTTATTGATTGCTGTTTTACCTTGCTTTCGCTAAGACAGAATAAAACTTTTGTCTCTTTATTTAAAATTACAAGACAAGGGTAGGCTACCAGTCTGTTTCCCTTTGGCGCAGTTAATTTTTTACATTGTCTCAAGAAGTGCATTTATGTCCATTTATCCATGTAATTGTTTATTGCATGTTTTGGGTGTATTGTATATACAGGACAGAATGGAAGACCTCTCGGTGGGTCAGGATCTGATCTTGATGCTCATCGATATGGCATGGCCTAGTTTTTACCCTTTTATAATATTATATATTTGTTATATATTATATATTGTTGTTATTTTTTTTCAAATCTGGTCGCAATGCCATGATCTTTAAATTGCAAGCAAATAACACGATAGCAGTGAACCACCGTTAATCTCATGTGTTGTAATTTGACACTGATTGTATGGTTTTTGAACAAAGATCTGTTGTGTAAGTTAGTGTTTTATATTCACAAGGGAATGCAATAGCCAATATTTATGCGTCATGGAATGAAGCGATTTAATTGGATTGTACCCCAGCGAATACAGCCAATCTGAGCCCTCTTTAGACAGACTGTAAACATTAGGACTGTCGAGAGCTCTGATTGGCTGTATTAGCTAGCACACAATCCAATCAAATCGCTGAATTTGCAAACTTCTATGATACAAGAAAGGTGGCCATTACCGGTCAAGGCATAAGATGAAGTGCGTTATAGTTTGATATTGTGAAGATGTGAAACTGACTCGATCAAGAAATGCTTTCAACCATTGTTTTAAGACCAGCACTTGATTTGTTAAGAAAGACAGTCTATTGCCCCACAAATACTAGTATTAACTTGATTAACTCTGTATAGTGGGGTAACTAACATAGCCAGTTGCGTTTCTATGGGAGGGCCTGGGGGTGGGTAGATGCTAGCCCGCTTTTGGCCCCTCCACTTTCAAATCTTTTAACATTTTACATAGTGAAAGAATGAAAATTTTTTTGGTCGCTGCTAGACCCCCGCACCTGATGTTTCACTGAACATAGTTGTAACAGGGACAAGGAAAACAAAAAACATCAAAGAATCGATTCAAAATTTATTAAGAATCCTAGGACCTACCCCAATATTGTGTAGATTATAGTAATATATGTACAAACACACACACAAATAGAATATATAAACAGTACAAAAACAATACAATTAAAATATTTTAGTTCTTGTGTTTGACACAAATTGAATAACAGGTTGGTATTTATTCCAAACTACACAAACCGCCCAAGTACAAATTGTGCTAATAGTGAGGTCATTTTATTAAATTCAATAATTTTAGTACTATTACCGTACAATTTGCGACTTTCGTGTCAATTGGCTTAAAGGGGCGGGTGCGCCATTTTTTGGTGTTGATTTGAGTCTTGAATATATGTAAATAGTCTTCAGAAGTACTAGAAATGTACGAAAACCGCACGATTCCTCAATACCTCAAACTAGGAATATCTTTTCCTATTTCAATACACGTTTTTTTTACCATATATGACAATGTCTCATAAAAAGACGACTCGTCTTCTTAACTTCATAATTCTGGACACACATTGAAATGGTTGCTCAAATTTCGATGGTGAGCTGTGAACACTATTACTGATCGGCTTATCTAAAAAAAAATCCCGTTTTGAGACAAAAGTATCATTCGTAAAAAAAATGGCGCATCTGTCCCTTTAAGTTGAAATTTATTACCAATGCTTGAATAACCTAATAGTTTTCGATAGAAAATAAATAATTCTTAACCTAACATAGTTTGGAACCTGTAGATTGTCTCATTACAAAAATGTAATCATAATTATAATCATTAAAGCTGTCATGAAATCCAAAAAAGTTATTATGATTCAGATGAAATTCACAATAAGGGTACAATTTATAAGGGTAACATCATATCATTTTTTACCGTGTTTTAACCAAATATTGGTAAAATAAATATAACATTAGTCGTATCTGAACAGTTTTTGAAAATTCATTTAAAAAAATTTCGAAATTTTTTATCTTTTACAATATATTACATAAACACAGTTTGAGTAGGCTACCAATTCCCTGTGTACAATCATTTAAAGGGACAGATGTGCCATTTGGGGGGGTGGATTTTAGGTGTGAATTATGTAAATTATAGTCTTCAGGAGTACTTGAAATGTACGAAAATCACATAATTCCTTAAAAATACTTCATCATCAAAACTAGGAATTTTACACACTATTTCCATATGTCTGTTCTATATATCACAGAATATCTTTAATTGACGAGTCTTCATTTTAACGTTCAAACGAAGATAATTCTAGAACTAAATGGATTTGAAGGCTGAATTTTCAACGGTGATTGGTAAACACTATCATTGATTAGCTCAGTTACAAAATTCTCGTTTCCGAGACTAAAGTATTATTGATCAAAAATGGCCAACCTGTCCCTTTAAAAAGAGTCGATTGAAATTGTACAAAAGTTGATGATAACAAATATGGCTGCCTTACACTTTATAATATAGCCATAATATAGAAATACATGTACCTTGGAAAAAGCCTCAAATATATTCACAGCAAAAAGAAACAAACTAAACAATAATATTTATAATAATAATAATAATAATATGAAGTAGACACGTTTTTTTACTTTGAGGTATACTTTTGTTTTCAGCTTTTTAGATGATGGGTGGGTAAAAAAAGTGGATGAAAATATCTGGCTTTTAAAATGTCCATCATCTAATAGAAAATTTGAGTGATGAAAAGACTCGAAGAATCGGTTGTCAAGAACCTTATATTTTTTTTTAGGGTCACCTAAAGTTCCACCAATAGCATGTTTTGAAATCAACAAATTTTAGACCTACAATATTACCCGTAAAGGCTAAATAAGAAAATTTGTAGTGAAATTTTTCATGAAAAAAGCCATCTGTTTCAGTCTTGTTTTTAATAACAGTAGGCCTATGGCTTAAAAGGCAAGACAATTCCTAGTCACTTTACCTAACTGCTTTCTATTTTTCGGAATTTTTTGTAGTAACATAGCAATTTCATTTTCTCATACCTATTTTTATGTAAAATATATTTGAAGGCCTTCGTATCAAATAACAATCAGTATTGCCTTGAATACAGATACTGAATTCGCATGGCTTATGTTCAATGGCGGCGCCAGTGGGGTACAAGGGATGCTCCCCTAAAAATATGGTTTGCACCCCTACTTCATATCTTAATAATTCTAAAATATGAGTCAGAATTCATCAAATTTTCAAAAATTTTCTCGAAAAAGAGTGAACAGATGCACTTCCTCAAAGTTTCCGAATATTGAATCTCAACCTCAACAGTTGTTCTACGTCCCCACCACCCCTCTCCCCCCTCATTAAGTCAGTCTACCCCTATTTGTACCCCGAGTCTCGGGAGGCTAGAGCCGCGCATTGTTCTTATTAGATCGTCAGCAATTCTAAATTCTTATATTAATAATAGATACATACAGTTATATTGAGATTTTGCTATGATAGGTTTCTAACTTATATGTTATGAACAATTCTTATGAATAATATAAATTATATGAAAAGTAATAATGAGACATATCATATTATAAATATAAAGAGTTATTATTACAATGAAATATAAGTCAATAATAATTAATAATATCTTAGGAAATGAAATGAAAATGGAGTTTAACATCTTTTCCCGTCTTCACAATGTCAAGCTATTTCGGACTTCTTCTTATACCTTGACTGCAATAGCCACTTGCATCAGGGAAGTTTGAAAATGCAATTTCATTGGATTGTACGCAAAGGAAATCAGCCAATCACAGAATGGATGTAAACAATAAGCAAAAAATGTGTATAGTTTTATGTCAAGGGCTCTGATTGTCTGTATTCGATAGCGTCCAATCAAATCACTGCATTACATGATACAAAAATAGTGGCTTTGGCAGTCAAGGTATAAGAAGAAGTTAATATTATCTTGATATTGTGAATATGGTCTTTCCCTGAAATCTATATTTTTACAGCTTTCAGTCCATGTTTGGTTTACTGGAGTAATGTGAGATAAGTAAAACATATAAAAGCTAGACCAAAGCAATGGCATAAAGCAGGTAATTAAATTCCAAAGAGACAAACAGACATTAAACAGGAAAGTTTGGAGAAAAAAATGGCAATATTAGTACAAGCACTATATGACATAAAATAACAATTAATGAAATAGACAATATATTTTTAAAAAAATTCTATTAACAATTTCACCGGGATGCTTCAACCTAGCTTTGCTAAGCTATATACAATTAACAAATACACCATATTCAAAGGCAAAAAAGTAGTTCTGAGTTGTTCTACAGTTAAAAGTGAATTACTGTTTTAGTACTTGACCTACTGTCTTGTCCAATGTCTTTGTATTGGGCATTGTAAGAAATACTTTGATAGAATTTAATGTTAGGACATCTCCAAAGAACACTATTGAAGTTACAAAATGACAACGTAAGTATAAATTTGTTTTTACCTTTTAATCTTATTACAGTTTAAAAGGATTTTAAAGAAGTTTTCTAAATTGTTATGTGTATCAGGGACACTGATATCATCAATTTGTACCATTCCAATTTTCAATCAGACTTGCTCTTGCAATTCCCCTTAAAGTAAGCTAATGACGTCACTATCGCCAAAGCTGCAATTGATATATAAGGACGTTTGCAATAGCGATGTCATAAAACGCATAGTTTTAGTGGAATTGCAGGAATCACAGACGTCTCATTGAAAATTGGAATGGTGCAAATTGATGCTATCAGTTTCCTCAATGCAAATAAAAAAAAATTAGAAAACCTCTTTACAATCCCTTTAACTGTTTTTTGAGTTAAAATGGAAACACCCTCTTTAACAAAGCGCTGGTATGGGTGTAGGCTTCTAATCTGCCACAGACACAGCAAGTCAAGTTTTGCCAATCTGCAAAACCAAGATAAAGGGCTATGTCCGTTTAGTTTTAACTGTAAGACAAATCAGAACTGCTATGCATCAATTATTACAATTATCATCATATGACTAAAGACAATATAGTGTTAATATCTAGAAGTTATAAAAGCTAGAAGCGGCAAATATCACTCTTGCAGGCCTGAGCTAAAAAGGGCTAGAGCTCAAAGAGTTTAAAAAACCAAGATATAAGGATCTCAATGGCTTTAGAATGCCTGAGTGAATAATATCAAGTGCTAAAAATTCCAAAGTATAAGATATCAAAAGTCAAAAGAGTTGAAGAGCTGAAGCACACACAACAAAAGCTGAAAAACTTAAAAAGTCTAAAGCTCAAGAGATAAAAGAACTAAAGCTACCAAGCTGTGATCCACTTAAAAAATGTAATTAGTATCCTCTTAAAAGCTTACTCAAATCATTGCCAGATATTCAATTCAATTTCGTTTTAGCTGAACCTTCAAATGCATAGTTACATACCAAAGAGAAACTGGCAGTTTCAATACCAAAATGCCAACATATGTATTGGAGTATAATGGGTATATCTGAATTTCAGATCAGAATGTACAGTCATGATTTCGAATATTTAAATCAATCTTAAAATAATCTAATATTTTTAATATTATTTTGTTCATATTTCAATTCATATTCATGAAGAATTCAAATAGGACAGTACACTTTTTTTTCTAAATTATCTTATTTGTAATCAAAATATTTCTAAAAAAGATCTGCAACAATTAAAGTCATCTTAATATTTGCTTCACTAGGTGATAGAGAGCTAAAATTTTGTTATCCATGTCACTTTTCAAAATAAAAATGTTGTCAAAGTCTTTTTAAAATTGAAGAAATTGACATCACTTCAGAGGCATTAGTAGCATTCTCATATTCAAATATTACTGATATCTTAATGTCATCTGAACTGAAATAAGTGGCAGTATCAACTTCCACATTTTGTTATCCTTGATATGCAGGAGAACCACAAGTTGGAAGTTAATTTTGCAAAGTGATACAGAAGGCTGAAATGCAACTTCATCAGCTAGTACAGCAAATATTCAGTTGTGAAAAACACATGCCATAATAACATAAACATGGTTTCAGATCTGACAGTATAAAAGAATAAAAATAAAGAAAAAAAGGTAGAAATAATAGACCCAAAATATTTGTTCTGACCATGTTACACAACCCGTAAAAATAACTATTTGATTTTCATCCTGACTTACAAATTTGTTAAAAATAAAATTCACCATGGTGGTTGATTTAGGACAAATGGTAAAATATTCAACATGGTGTGAATTGATTAAGTCAGATCTTAAGATAATGTCAGCTCTTGAAATAATAAGTTGAATTATCAAATAACAAGATAATGTGCCAAATTTTTGAGATAACAAGTCTAACTCTTGAGATAACAAGTCAAACATTTGAGATAACAAGCCAAACATTTGAGATAACAAGCCAAACATTTGAGATAATGGCTAATTCTTCAGATAATTAGTCAAACTCTTCAGATAATAAATCAAACTCTATATATTAAGTCAAATTCTTCAGATAATAAATCAAATTCTCCTGATAAGTCAAATTCTTCAGATAATAAATCAAACTCTAAATATTAAGTCAAATTCTTCAGATCAAGTCAAATTCTTCTTCAGATCATATGTCAAATTCTTCAGATCATATGTCAAAGTCAAATGATAGCATCAATTTTCACCATTCAAATCAATAGATCAGACATCTATGGTTCCTGCAATTCCACTAAAGACAATCATGTAGTTGATGACATCACTAATCGCACCTTATGTGCATAATAGTAACGTCATCAAACACTCAGTTATAGTGGAGTTGCAGGAACTAGACAGAATGGTACATATTGTTGCTATCAGTTTCCCTGACACACATAAAAAGCTTTGTAAACCTCTTTACAATCCCTTTAAGAATGAGTCCTAAACCAGCCACCATAGATGACAAAAACACATCTCACTAATGTGTTTATGCTTAGAGCACACCACTAAACCTTAATTGGCACAGTGTATAGTATAATATTACCTCCTAAAATACCATTTCATGTTTAAAACCCTAATAGGAGCAGATAACATAACTATTGATATGTGTTACACAAACATTCAATTATCTATAAGACAGGTACAGCCAAGAATAATTCCATATTTCTAACAACATGGTCTTTATCAATCCCAAAATTCTGCTTGATATAAACCAACCCATAATGCTCTGTAATTTCAGATCTCAATAATCTGATTAAAATGCAAATCTAGATGTGAAGTTTTGTGTTTTTCTGTGGGCTACTTCAGTTGCTATCACAATCTGATGAAATTCTTCTTTAAATCATGTTCAATTGAATAATGAACACCTTCTCTCAAAGTTTTCGGGATAATACAGTCTGTGCACCAAAAGATGAGAATCAAAAACAGTATGCTATTGCCATTGTCCTGGCAAAATTTCCCTCATTGCACACATTTCATTTTCATCAAAAGATTTTTGACCAATCCAAAATTGGGATAAAAATATAATTTTAGAATTCCCTACCAGATATTTATATTTAGGGACCGAGAAAAACTGTTGTTGGATTATGGATGGCATGTAGAGTCAATCAACAGAAAATACACACAAAAAAAACAAGATCTGAATTTCAACCAGATTGTCAAATATGAGAACTCTTTAGAACAAAATAGGTTATAGAAATCTTAAATAATGCCCATCTTTAGTAAAATATGGAAATAGACCTGACTGTACCTTTTTAAACACTACATAAATTTATAATTCACCTATGTTTTATAAGCTTTTGCTTGAAACCAATGGACTATATAAATCCTTTTGGATTATGATGGGGCATGCTCCTTGAAGTCCTGTAATAAGTCATGTGACACGTCGAGCACAACAATTCCAACAAATAAAATATATCTAATATAAAAAATCAGCGACAAATGTTGAAAGGCAAAAATGTAATAAAGATAAGGTCCTGAATAAATGTAAACAAAACCAACAACACAATATAACTAGTTCTTCACATACCAATTTTATTTAAATAGCAGCCATTTTGAGATTTTCTGAATCTAGGTAGCTATGTACACATATTTTACAAAATTTAAAGGAATGAGAGGATTATATGCTCTAAATGTCCGGGTTCAAGCTACAGGCTTCCATGAAACCATTGAAAGCTCCTGTCCATGTGTTCTTCCTCTTCATTACCTTTCCACTGACCACTTCATCATCGTCCAATACATCTGTAGCTTCAGCGCAGTAAAACGCTTTCTGAATTTGCACTTCTTGTATCATTCCATTTCTTTCCAATATACACGTTCTCATTCTTAGGGCTGGGTATCGATAACCAAATTGAGATCGCTTATCGATGGCAGACTACCGATCAATGATTGATTAATAATCAAAATAATTTCCTTGAGAAACCTGGTAATTATGAAATAAAATGCATGCCAAAATTCATAATTTCATGGGATATTTTTGTGTCATAGCAGTATATTACTGCTTTGATAAGTTGGTATATTTTATTGTGGGTATAGTAAGTCAGGAAGTACCCTATGTGGAAGAGATTACGGGTACAGTGGAGAAAATGTAACTTCAACATTTATTCGATGATAAAATTCTATAAGCGATAATCAAAATTATAAATTACCATAATAATCGATTATTTCAATTATTTTACCCAGCCCTACACATCCTAGTGAATTTTCCTGTCCTGGTACTGTTTGACACATTAGCAGCAGTAGCTGCATCACAATCTTCAGCTCACAGAAGACACAGGAGCATCAACAAGATTCCCTATACACCAGTCATAACTTTTACTTACATTGTTCCCAGTCAACAAAGCTTTCCACCCATTCCTGCCTTTTTCTATCAGTTAATGTCTTAAGAACAAACTATAAGAAATCATCTTAAAAATCCTATTTGAAAGAAATTTTTCTTAAAAGATCATCACAAGAAACATTTCCTTACAGACAATAAATGTGCCCTTTTTTAGATCAAATCAGTTGGATATCAGTTATCAAACTTTGATTATATCCTCCATTCTGTTAGTAAATGAGAAAGGCTCAGCACATTTAAGAAGTTTCAGATGGTGAAAATCAGTTGAAGATTGGATTATTTTTTTCTCAAATTGTTGTCTTGTCCTTTTTGTATGTACAAGTTACAGTTCAAAAACAAAGGAAAGATAGCTTTTTTAATTCTTTTCCTTAAGCCTTTAAATACTAGCGACTTTTCTAGCAGGCAAATCATCATGAGATATATACTCAAGCAGATGAGATAGTAGTTACCAAGTGTTATTCCAAGTCATATTACTTGGAGTTCAGGGTATATGATATTTTATTTTATTTACACTCAGTGTTTAAAGGGTTGAGTGAGTCCAACATATTTCTGTGACAAAGATCCTCAAAATAAAAGAATGAATGCTTCTTCCCTTTCAAGTTGCTGTTCTTTCAGATCTCACTTTCCAACTGTCAGGTATATATAAGTCCTCCCAGGTGCTTTATAAAGTCTTCACACAATTGCCCAGTTCCATACCTCCTAATGATTGTGTATGTTGTTTTGTTAAAATGTCTAAGTGTATGTTGAGGTTATCTTCAGTTATAATATGAGGTATAATATGTTAACAACTGGTAACGTGACAGTATAAATCTGTGCCAGAGGTGGTTGATGTTGTTCCCTGTGTTTCACTACTGGAACCTACGCTGTCTACCGTACTCTTGTCAGATGGTGTTAATAATGACCAAAGCTCTTCAGACTGAAAATTGAAATAGAACTGTTAGATATAGATTGATAATTTAAAAATTATCTTTTAAGCATCTAAGTCTTGGTGCTCAGCATTATTTATATCAATTATTGTAGGACTCACAAAGTCCCAGTTTGTTATCATATTGTCAATTCTGTTTTTTTTTTTTTTTTTTTTTTTTTTTTTTCGAAATTTCCACAGGGCACACAGCCTAGGCTTCAATAGCTACATCAACATTTCTACATGTGTAAACCTTCTGCAGTGGCAACGTTGTTAATGAATATGAATTGGAACATTTTTGCAAAACCGTAAGTGTCACAGTGCAACATATGCAAAAACTCGTAAATTGGCTCTTGAAGGCATTTTTGCATCGATTTTCTTCGGGTTTTCATTTTTAAAATCTGGCTGTAATTTCTGATCAGATAGCACTTGAAAAATTACGAAATTCGAAAATTTGTTGCAAACTTTTTTCGATTGAATTTTGCAATTTTTTTGCAACTTTTTTGTTTTTGCATCGATTGATCTGAAATTTAAAATACAAAGAGACATCAATAAAGTCAATGATATGATACAGTCAGAGTTTTGACGTCACTTCCGGTTTTGAAGGTGGAATCAATTGAAAGTACAATCTACTTCCGGTCGAATAACTACCGGTGTAAATGAAATAGGTCATCGGAATTTATGCAGGTCGCAAGTAAAAGCTAATACAAAAAAACGAAGAATATAAAATCCAGACCGGAAGTGATACTTTGGCCGCCATCTTGATTATCTAATTTTCTTAAAATCGAAATAAGTCCTTAGGGATAAACTAAATCTGCATAAATTTGGTGTCGATGTAATCTGCTGTCTAATGTTCCCAAAACGTTGCAAGCCGATTTTTGAATTTTGCTTTTGCATTTTCGCAACTTCCGGTCGAATTTTTTAAAAGTTTGAAAGCTTATTTCTTGTGACCTTGACCTTTGATGACCCTGACCTTCATAGGGTCAAAGGTCATTGACCTTGGCTATCATTTGATACTTTGACCTTTGACCTCTGACATGTACTTCCTGTTTTATAGCTATCCGTAAAAAGCCAAATTCGCAACTTTGGACTGCTCTAGCACGTGACCTAATTAACCTAGAGTGTACATTTTTTCGGTTTCCTAATGTGCTTCTCGTGCACTTTACATAGATATAGAACAATCGTTTTTATAAAGCAAAATTGGAATTCATGATTTTTTCAAATTTGAGTTTTTTTTTTACAATATTTGCGACTTTTTGATCTTGGTGTATGTATATCTTATGATTTATTTGATGTAGAACCTTGATATTTGGAATATAACTAGACACTTTGAATATGAATTCACCTATGACAAAAAAACTTATGTGGGCGTGGCACATCTGGGTTGAATTACTAATTGTTTACATTTAGAGGCAGGGGCATAACTCGCATAGGATGCTTTTGTTCAAAAAGGGCCTTTGCACTCAATTACCTCATCCTTTTGGCCAGTTTGTGTTAACAGCTCAGTTGTTTCAGCTTTATAGTTCCAAAAAAGGAACGGGTTTTTTACATTTGGATATTTTTATTTTTCGATTTTGACCTTTGTTGACTTTTGTTGACCTATATCTTTTGACCTGTATAATGTAGAAGCTTGAAATTTGGAACACGACATAACATTTTGAATATCAATTAACCTATGCAAAAAAATTTGAGGTGGGCATGGCACATCCGGGTTAAATTACTCATTATTGACATTTTTGGCCAAGGGCATAACTCGCAAAGTATACATTTGTTCTAAATGGAACTTTGCATACAATTATCTCATGTTTTGAGCCACTTTGTCTTAGAAGTTCGGTTGTTTCCGCTTCATAGTTCAAAAAAGGAACAGGTTTTGGAAATCCAAAATTTTCAATTTTTGACCTTGACCTTTGTAGGATCAAACGTTATTGGCATTGGCTATCTATTTATACTTTTATATTTGCTGTCCTATGTCAACTTCCAGTTTTATAGTCGTGTGCAATTAGAAATTTTGATGACGTATATCTCTTGATCTTGACCTTTTTAGACCTTCTCCTTTACAAGATCAAAGTCATTGACCTTGGCTATCTGCTGATACTTTCACTTGTGAGGTCTGACGTCTACTTCCGGTATTAGAAAAATTTCTCAACTTTAGACTGTTCTTGCACATGATCTAATTATCGTGGAAGGTTGATTTTTTCAGGGTCTTTTGCAATTTGCTACATTTGCAAAGTCCCACTCTGTGCCTCGTGTGGCTCTAGTTCTATTTAGTGTTAATA
Source organism: Lottia gigantea (assembly GCF_000327385.1). NCBI lineage: Eukaryota > Metazoa > Mollusca > Gastropoda > Lottiidae > Lottia > Lottia gigantea. The sequence continues at coordinate 40,289 of NW_008707443.1, forward strand.
TTGTTTAAAATGTATGATTTGGAAAAGATAATAACTAGGTACTTGATAGATATATCAATCAAAAATTTGATGACTACAAATAAGATTTGATAGAGATATAGATCCTGAACTTACTCACAATATATACATCCTGTATTTACTCACAAGTATGATTTGATAGAGATATAGATCCTGAACATAGTCACAATATATAGATCCTGTAATTACTCACAATATATAGATCCTGTACTTACTCTACAAGTATGATATGATATAAATATAGACCCTGTCCTTACTCACAAGTATGATTTGATAGAGATATAGATCCTGAACTTACTCACAATATATAGATCCTGTACTTACTCTACAAGTATGATTTGAAATAAATATAGATCCTGTACTTACTCATAAGTATGATTTGATAGAAATGGGGATCCTGTATTTACTCTACAAGTACGATTTAATAGATATATAGATGCTGTACTTACTCCACAAGTATGATTTAATAGAGATATAGATCCTGAACTTACTCACAATATATAGATCCTGTACTTACTCACAAGTATGATTTGATAGAAATGGGGATCCTGTATTTACTCTACAAGTACGATTTAATAGATATATAGATACTGTACTTACTCTACAAGTATGATTTAATAGATATATAGATACTGTACTTACTCTACAAGTCTGATTTGATAGAGATATAGATCTTTTACTTACTCTACAAGTATGATTTCATAAAGATATAGACCCCATACTTACCCTACAAGTATAATTTGATAGAGATAATGGACATGTACTTACTCTACAAGTATAATTTGATAGAGATAATGGACATGTACTTACTCTACAAGTATAATTTGATAGAGATAATGGACATGTACTTACTCTACAAGTATGATTCGGTAGAGATATTGATAATGTACTTACTCTACAAGAATGATTTGATAGAGATATTGATACTTTACTAACTCTACAAGTATGATTTGATAGAGATATTGATACTGTACTTACTCTACAAGTATAATTTGATAGAGATTTGGACATGTACTTACTCTACAAGAATGATTTGATAGAGATATAGATCTTGTACTTACTCTACAAGTATAATTTGATAGAGATTTGGACATGTACTTACTCTACAAGAATGATTTGATAGAGATATAGATCTTGTACTTACTCTACAAGTATAATTTGGTAGAGATATAGATCTTGTACTTACTCTACAAGTATGATTTGGTGGAGATTTGGGAGATATATGACCATTTTCCAGAGGTTTGGTTGCAGTGCTACCAGCTACACATCCGTGGGGACATGGTGCACAATTTGCCTTTTCTGCTGCTATGTAACGTTTTTGTAACTGCCTGAAAAGTCAAAACAACCAATCTATTAAAGATAAAAACAAATTTCTTGTCACCTAATGTCTATTGATTCATTCACAATCACTCCATTACACCCTACACTTTACAATTGTACAACAAACACCATCAAAAATAAATTATCAATATATATGTCATGTGAATAATTACCATTGTTCTCACTCATAAACACCCTAGAAGGTTCAATTTATGACAGAGTGTGATAAATATAATGAGATTTTTAATTATCACAAGGCCATAGTCACAGCTCCGGAAGAAAGACTACGCCCAAGATTTTATGTTTCATTCTTTCACATATATCCATTTAAAGATGATTTCAGCTGAAATTCATATTGAAAGAATAGGTGCTTTTATGATTGGGAAAAATACCAGTTTGTCTTATGAGACCCTAATTAATATTAATTAGTTAATTTTGATTCAGAATACATTGGTAATTCATTTTAAGCGCTAATATTCACATAAAAGTGATGTCATAAAAGACTTATTTTTAGTGGAATTGCAGGAACCACAGACGTCTGATTGAAAATGGGAATGGTGCAAATTTATACTATCAGTGTCAGTATCAATGATTCTCTTTACGATCCTATTTTATTGCAAAATAAAGAAAAAAAACAAGAGTCTATAATAAATGCTATAATAGATGAGATTTGTACCATTCTTTATATGAAATTCAATATCATGTCTGGATAATCTAAACAGTGCTCTAGGCAGCTCTCCTACTCTTTCCTATCGACAAAATAATAAATAACATCTGTTTTTTGTCCTTATGTTTTCAAGTATTATTGTCTATGTTTAAATTAGATACTTGTAGAGTGGATGATTAAGGTTTAAACGGGGCAGTTTTTTAATTTTAAAAACATTTCTTAAAGATGGGTTCCCTTATTTTCATTTATGAAAATGAAAATTTCAACACTTCTTAAATATCAGTTTATCTCACAAGTCCGTAATTAATTCATTATAAGCTATATTAGAAGAGAATTACCAACTGAATTCCAATGATCAAGAAAGTTCAAAAAGTCCTTTTTAGTTTATCCAGACTACATACAAGGACATTTATGATTGGTGAAAACTCTTAATTATATACAATAAGAATATAATGATATGAATAAGAATACGTAATAATTCATTAGAAACACCAATTAATCAAATAGTTTGCTTATAACATATATACTATTAACTTTCAAGTATACACTTGATCAAACTGAATTTGTTTACTAATTGTTAATTAAACAGTGTGCTGTATTTCGGTATTTAGAATATGTAGGAGACCTCCATGCATAAAACTTATTCATTATGGGTCTATAGCACAGGAGCACCATTTTTTTTAACAATCATACTTTAGTCTCAGAAACAGAATTAAGCTAAGCCAATCAGTAATAGTGTTCACAGCTTACCATAGAAATTTGAGCCTTCAAATTTGAATGTTAAAATAACTACTCATCAACTTAAGATAATCTGTGATATATGGCCAAGACATATATAGAAATAGCGAGTAAAATTCCTAGTATGAGATATTTTTAAAGGAATTATGCGTTTTTCGTACATTTCTAGTACTTCTGAAGACTATTTACATATATTCACAACCCCCCAAAATGGCGCAGCTGTCCCTTTAATGCTTTAGCAGCTGATATAATTAAATTTTAAAATTATCAGAATAAAAATAATTGTTGTTAGATTTATATATTATTACTTGTAGACAATTTTAATTGGTGCTGTACATGTTTGAGGAATTGTAAGAGAACCATAGGTTGGATTTTGATTTTTAAAAGGTGACATGTATAGCTGAAATTAAGCTCTAATGATAATCTAGATGAATGTATCTGTTTAGAAAATTTACATCAAATAAGCTTGGAAATTCAGATGAAGTTAACAAAAACTTGCAACTTCAATACACATAGGCACATTTGTATTAGATTTTCATTTCATTATGAAAAATGCTACGGTTGGCTAATATTAAGATCTATTGTGAGGAAAACAAGACGTTTTGAGATGTAGAAACAGTTGGCTAGGAACCAATACATGATGGAAGATTTTAGTGAAATTCAAAACAAAAAGTATTAAGAAAACAGCAAACATTGTCTATTGTTATTTGATACTAAATAAGACGTCAGAAAAAGATTGAAAATGTAAGAAAAAGTTTTGGTAGATTAAAAAGAAAAGTGGGAGGAGCAGTCAGATTTGATTGATTGCTCTTTTTGAAATTGAAGGCTTCTTTGATGAGATTTAAAGATTTTTTTTACAAATTTTTCACTATTTTTCAGAGAACCATTGCTTTATTGCATGTTTTAACTCAAGTCTATCTAACTTTATCTTTTAAGATATAATTGACTTCCTCCAAATACAAAACTCCATCTGCAATTGTCACACAATCACCTACACATAAAAAACTATTGATTTCTAAAAACCTTCATTTTCTGCATGTTGTAAGTAAAACTACACAATTTTCAATCAAATGATTAATTAATATTTTGGAATTTGAATAAGGTTTATGACTCATATTTTTTTAATGACACAAAAGACAATTTCTCTTCCTAGAGCATATTTCACAATACTTAACAAGTAATACTATTTTTTTCTTTTTATTTGATAACTGTCTAATCCGAATAACTTTGTAACGCAGTTAAGTTCAAACAAACTCTTACATTTTTAACACTATTGCTGGTTTTTGTCAATCATGCAATACAATATGTATCATGATACAAGAGATACAATGCAATGTATGTGTATTATGATAAAAGAGATACAATAAGATACATATGTATAATGATACAAAAGATACAGTAAGATACATGTATCAAGATACAAGAGATACAATAAGATGCATATCTATCATGATACAAGAGATACAATAAGATACAAATGTATCATGATACAAGAGATACAATAGAATACATATGTTTCATCATACAAGAGAAACAATAGGATGTAAATGTATCATGATACAAGAGATACAATACAGTACATAATACAACAGATCTAATACAAAACATGTATTATACTACAAGAGATACAATACAATACATATTGTAATATGTGTTTCAATGATTTTTTCCAACTGATATAAAGAAAAGACATCTATAGAAACAGGAAAAGAAATTTCTAGTTTGAGATATTTTTGAAAGAATTATGCAAGTTTCATACATTTCTAGTACTATTTCTGAAACCTATTTACATAGATTCAAGATTAAATTCAACACCCCAAAATGATGTGTCTTTCCCTTTAACTATCATTACCTTTGTCTTAAGAAAATAACACAAACTGTTATGATAATACATGTAATACCAATAGCTGCTCCACCAATGATACCCAAATGTTGATCAGACAAAAAACCTGGATCTGCAACAAAAAACAAAATGTACTTCTCTGCAACATACTTAAATCAAAAGAACAGAAGGGGAATTTTCCTCCACAGCAGAGTATCCCAAGATATCAAGTTTCATTCCAATCAAGATGACATTTATTGTTTCTCTCATTCTTATTGCTTATTACTTGGTTTTTTAAAGGGACATCTGTATGCCATTCTTTTTGATAAATCATACTTTAGTCTCGGAAAGGGAATTTCTTTTAGCTAATCCTATCAGTAATAGTGTTCACAACTCACCATCGAAATTTAAGCCTTCAAATCCATGTGTGTCTAGAATTATCCGTGTTTGAATCTTAATATGATGACTCGTCATTTTAAGATACTCTGTGATTTATATAGTGAGTAAATTTCCTAGTTTGAGATATTTTTGAAGGAATATGCGATTTTCTTATATTTCTGGTACTTCTGAAGACTATTTACATGTTTTCAAGACTCAAATCAACCCCTCAAAATGGCCCACCAAGTAAATCAAGTACAATAACTCAAAAAACTTTAATTAAAAAATAGTGCAATTAGAACTTGTCTAAGAGTTCAATTTTTGTTATTTTGATAGGGTTCAACCTTGGGCAATAATGAAACCCATTCTTTTCAATAAATCTGTCAAAATGTGGGCATATAAAAATTTGTCACTGGCTTATTTAACATTTATCATGAAATAAATTTTCTGGTTTATTACGTATATGTACTTTTATTTGAATCAAGTGGTTAACCTGTCATGAGAACAAATCTTTTTCTAATCACATTGAAATTTAATACTAGTTGCTAGTGTGTCATCCTTGAAAGTATGTCATCCTTGAAAGTATGTCATCCTTGAAAGTATGTCATTCTTGAAAGTATGTCATCCTTGTAAGTATGTCATCCTTGAAAGTATATCATCCTTAAAAGTATATCATCCTTGAAAGTATGTCATCCTTGAAAGTATATCATCCTTGAAAGTATGTCATCCTTGAAAATATGTCATTCTTGAAAGTATATCATTCTTGAAAGTATGTCATCCTTGAAAGTTGTTGTATATACTATAGAAGAAATTGCCAAGACCTAGCTAGAATCAATGAAAAACAATTCCAAGATGTATGAAGACCTTGGGAAAGTGTTGGGCGTTAAATCCATCACAGTAAGTCACATTCATACCAATAGTAATATCTTTTCAATTAAATAAAGTAAAATACTATAATATTGAAATAGCAAATTCAATTCTGATATCTGGGTTTTAAAACAGATTTTGAAACAAGTATGGTCTTGTTTTAAAGGGACTGATCCGCCATTTTTTTTTAACTAATCTTAAGTTAGTCTCAGATAGTGGAATCAGTAATAGTGATCACAGCTCACAGTCGAAATTTGAGCTTTCAAAACCATATGTGTCCAGAATTATCCACATTTTATAGTTAAAAAGATGACTCGTCATTTCTTCATACTTTGTTATATATACAAATGCCATAGATAATAAAGTGAAATTCCTAGTTAAAGTATATTTGCAGGAATTATGCAATATTCATACATTTCTAGTACTTCTGATGACTATAGTCAAGACCTAACTCTACCCCTGAAAATGGCGAACCTGTCTTGTTAAGTTTATCAACTCATATGACATTGCAAAACCATTCTACTGATTGATGACTAAAATGGTAGCCTAATTATCACCATAATTTTTTGAGTGATAATGGGGAATTACCGGAACCAATTAGATGCAATAAGTGTACCACATAAACATAAAAAGGTTGGTAAACCTGACTTTTTTGAGTGTCATTTGGTAATTGCCATAAAAAGACAAGAGTACCATTGTAAAAATTATTTTCTTCAGTAATTGGTTTCCAAATATTTGTGTCCAGTTATGAGGACAAACCTCTTTTATTATCACACTATCATAAACAAAAAATCTTACCTTCTACCTTCATGAAAACTTTTATTATTGGGGATGGTTGGCCTTGACCGGCCTGAGTACATGCCCTTATAAGGAAAAAATATAAGGGTTTGGTCAGGTTGGATATGTTAGCTGTGTTCATCATACCTACAATAACAAAAACATTCAAATCATGTATCTGATCATTTTAGACAGAATATTTAACTCTTGTAGACAGAATAATTAACTCTTGTAGACAGAACATTCAACTCTTGTAGACAGAACATCCAGTTCTTGGGGATCGAACATTCAACTCCTGTAGACAAAAAATTCAACTCTTAAAGACAGAACATTCAGCTCATGTAGATAGAACATTCAACTTTTGTAGACAGAACATTCAGCTCTTGTAGACAGAACATTCAGCTCTTGTAGACAGAACATTCAGAACATGCAACTCATTAGGCAGAACATTCAACTCTAATTGACAGAACAATCAACGCAATGTAGACAGAATACTCCTTATATACAAAACATTAAACTACTGTGGATAGAACATTCAACTCTTGTGGAAAGATCGTGCAGAACATTAAACCCTTATTAACAGAACATTCAACACAATGTAGACAGAACATTCTACTCTTGTAGATGTAACATTCAGACCAATAAATTTTTGTAGAGAGAACACTCATGTCTTGTCGACTAAATATTCAACTCTTGTAGACAAAAAATTTAACTGTTCTAAAGAATATTCAACTATTGTAAACAGAACATTCATCATATTGAGAAAAAAATTATTTCCTTATTGAAACCTTCAACTGTTCACCATGGATAGCAGAATCATTGATGTTCAATGTGTAATAGCAAATCAGTCAAATAATTTTCTAAATAACAAAACATAGCTAACCATCAACAGATCAATATGATCAGAAAGTTTCCAACTAAATCATACATACATCTGTACTTGTAATAAAAACACATCATAGTATAGCATGGTTCATATTGCTCATGTTGATTGAGTCTGAACCTTACTCTTTATGATGAAATCTCCTTTAATAACAGAAAACTACCAGAAAGCCAGAGATATCACTAACTCAATAAGTATCGAGAGTCTGGCTAGGTTTGGAGCCTCATATATCACAATTATAAAATTCTTCAGACAAACATGTACTTATTCTACAGATATTCAATGTGTACACCTCAGTCTTATTTTAATTTCCTTTTGTTTATAAGAATATAAGCTTTTATTTTTAATCTAGTCACTTCAGTTAGGGTCTAAAGATAGCCTTCTTGAACATTCGTCTGTTTGAGGCTATTGCCAGCCAATCAAATTCCTGTCCTCTCCACCGCTGGCATTTTGTGAGACAAACAAAAGGTAAATTAAGTTTCTAATGCTTCTCCGAATATACCTTTTGTCCACCTTTATATCTGGGTTCGGCAGATCTAATTCATATATGTTTAAAACCCCTGCACCATGGGAGAAAAATCCCCACAAAACAGGGCCTAGATTTTCCTTCTCTAACCCAGCCAAAAACTTTCAAAATTGCTATTAGTTTCAATAATAATAGTAAATTTTAATGTAACAAAGGGGTAACATTTAAAATGTATATTTGTTTATAAGTTTTGTTTCAGCACAGCTTTAATGTTTAACAAAAGTACACATTGAACACATAGTCACAAATACTAACAATCAACTCAAATCTGTTCACCCTATACTATTTTTCTTCTATACCTTATCCATTGGTGAGCTTTTGCTCTACTCACAAATGTGATCTCAACACCCTGAGCATTCTTACTCTTCCTATCATGTTATTCATTAGGCCTTAAGTTTTCAAAGTGAAAGGACTGTTTCAGTGCTTCTAGATTTCATATGGTTTTGGAGGGAATTTCTATTTCAAAGATTCAGTTTTGCCATTTGTATTTCATGGATTGCTTATTGATTATGGATATAATTAGGAATTAGATCAGTCTTTATTAACGGTATGTTTTATTTTATATATTCTGAATAGTCTACTGCTTTTGTAAGGGTCTGTAAGGTTTATGTAAGCAAAGTGTATGGCAGCCATTTTTAATTCTTAAAGTTATTGCATATATATAGTTCCAGTATACATGTATTGTAGTTCAGTCGTGGTAATTGTTATTATAATAGAAGTATTTTAATTAATTCACAAATAGAGTATAAATATAGTTTTTAATAAGGTTATTGGTTCTTTTAGGTTTAAGATATTTCGTCTTACCTGCCAGTCGTGTAGTTACTTCAAACCCCCAACTTCTGGGTATGTATTTTGTATATTGTTACTGCATATTTAACATTTCATTATTTATATTAAGCAAGTACGATTAAAGTGGTATTAAGTAGATAATTTGTATTTTTAAGTATTAGCATAGTTGTAATGTTATTTTAATTATTCTGATAGTTGTATGTAATTATATTTATTGTACTTTCAGGGGTTTTGTTATATTTCGATGTTTAATAAAGTTTATAAAAATCGAACCCAGCGTAGCCTATTACATCATCTACCTCTAACCCTACAACATAACCCTACAATATAACCCTACAATATAAGGACAGATAAACAAAGTAAGAAATTTTACATTAAAATTGAAGAATTTTGATGAAATATAATAGGCTTTCTAAATAAGTTTATAAAATCACAAAGTAATGATAGAAACAACAATTTTATCTCTATTGGATTTCAACAACAAGGAGAAAAAGAAAAATATTTCATTAGAATATAACATAGAATATTGTTTTGTAGAAGAAATGTAAAATGTTTTTCTGACAATTTATTTCCAAATAGAATGACATTAAAAAAAAGGCTGAATTCTTTTAAAATTGCAATATTAGAATTGAAAATGGACTTTTATGTGGGCAAAGAAACATTCTTAAATGATTAATGATTAGAAAAATCTCTTGCAAATTGGATATTCAAATAATTAAATGTCTTAATCTAATTAGACAATTTACAAACAACATACTCCATCATGAAAATTCCATTATTTCAACTGTAATTTCACTACATATTTTATAATGGCATCCATTTTGAAAACCTGCCATCCAATCATCTGTCTTTTGGACAGTGAATTAATAATAACAATACTTACCCTCTTGATAGACTTGTGGCCATTGATCAGGTTTTTGCTCCTGGTTACTATACGATATATAATGACCTTGGATGACCCCATTAGGATAAGCAGGTCGACTCCATTCCAGCATGACCTCGTCAGGGGACACCACTCTAGCTGTTACATGTTCTGGACGTGATGGCTCTAAAAATAAAATAAGATTGAGAAAAGGTCATATTGGATGCTACACATATATGTCAAATGTGTTCCATTGTGCACTGCCAAGCTTTTACTATTTTAATTAAAAATGAATTTGGAAGCATTAATAATTTCATATTAATATACGTTTCCAAAAAATATATAGTAAATATGGGATCAGATTGAATATTCATTCAAAATATTTCATGGCATTTGTCCCAGCACAACATGAGCTATAGGGTGCTACAGAAAACACTTTATTTGGAGGATCTGCAGATAGATTTGCTATTCTAGAAGACTTCATGTGTGAAGTTCATAATATGGATTTTGAACAAAATGGAAAGTTGCCCTGGGTTGACACCTGCAATTTTTTAAATGGCTGCAAAAATCTATTTTTTTTCGCCTGAAATCAGAGGATTCTACTTTTTGGAAATTTTGTTTCATGTATGTTTCAAGCTTACATGTGTATGGAAATTTTGTTTCTATTTTGACTATAGTTAACAAGTGTATGGAAATTTTGTTTCTATTTTGACTATAGTTAACATGTGTATGGAAATTGTGTTTCTATTATGACTATAGCTTACATTTGTATGGAAATTTCTATGTCCTTGAAAATTTATTTGCTAGTAAATCATGTTTTAGACTGACTATGGTTCTCAATAATGGTAGAAAAAGCTGAGTTGTCTTTTCTGTCATCATGTGAAAAGGTAACTTATCTTAAAGTTAAATTATGTCAAATCTGTTAATGTATGAGATTTCTGATTATTGTTTAAAAATGATGTATGAATCTTAATAGACCTGACCTATATTGATAGTGAACTGTTCTATAATTAATTCAACTGGAGTTCAATAACTTCATCTCACTCATAGAGTTATTTTTTATAAGTATCACAAACTAGGTTCACAAGGATCCTTCCTACAAATAGGTCCTTGCCTACCCCTCTCGGCATTATCTTCAGTGGCGGAGCCAGGGGGAGGGGGGGCAGTGGGGTCATCCGCACACCCAATGTATCACCGAAGACATGTTTTTCGGCCAAAATCTCATAAATAGATTAGAAATCCGGGCAACCTCACATATTTTGCCCCCCCCCCCCCCCTCCTAGGACGTAAACCTGGCTCTGCCACTGATGATCTCTCCTGGATTAAAGCTTGGTCAACTAGGGAACAATGAGGACAGATGACCTATTCAAGGTCACCACAAATAATTATAGAGAATTGTGTCAACAACCAGAATGTAGTCAGTAACAAGAGTACCCTTATTAAAGTAATCATTAGCAGAATAAGCTCTGATCAGTGGATATTATATTGATGATGGTATTGGGTGAACAATGAGTTCTGAGAATTTTGTTAATCTTTATCACCATTTCCAAAGAAAAATATAGAAACAACCATATTTTTACAAAAATAACAACAAGGAATGCTGTCTACCAGCTCGTCTCTTGGCATGATCTTTGTTGGATTATCTGTTCCCATTTACAGCTGGGTCAACTGGACTAATAAGACTACACTTTCCCACACCAACCAAGATAAGAACTCATGATAACCATTTGTTTGACATAACCAAGCAGATAGTATTGGTTGATAAAGATAGCACTGGATTGGGTATAAATCTAACTTCTGCTATTTTCTACTCCAGGGAAAACATAGCCATTTTGGTGAATTTTTGTTAATTGACCCTAATCACTTTATAGTTTGTAATTTTTGATCATTATTATAGTTCGAACTCCCTTGACGACCAGACTTCTTGACTAAAGTAGATACCTCCTCCTACTACTTCTATTACTGGAAACACAAATTATGTACATTCTTGTTTGTTTCCAATTTACAAAGTTAAACATTGAAAAAAAATAAGGCTCACACTCAGTTTGTCCTTTATGAGCAGGTGTTTTATGCAATCATATGTGCGTGTTAGATGCATAGTACACAACATGCCGGCCAATGACCTGTCGGAAAATACTTTTCTCACATCATTCTTGCTATTTTCAGATCCATACAGCATAGATCTAAACATTGCTAAATTTTCCCTCAGTCTGTGGTAAGTGAAGACTTTTGCATATATGCAATACTGATTGCTTATAAATGGAGTTGTTCAAAAAAAAAAATGAGTGATTTTTTCCACGCTTATGAATACATAGAACGTTTGTACACCTACAGACAAACGGAGAAATACGCCTTCATTGTAGATACTTAAAACACACACAGTCCTATTAGGTCATATCCTGTACAGGGAAATCAATTGGAATCATTCTTGCTATAGAACAAACCAAATTTATAATGAAAATATTCTGATAAAAGTTTCAGAGTGAGGTCATTTCGAACAGAAATCTCTGCACCAAACTTAACTTATCAATTAAGATGAAAAGGTTTCTAGAAATTATTTGATATTCAATATTGTAGATTTTGACCTATTCTGAACCATTCTAAAAATCATTCTCCAAAGACTCAATCCATCCTGATGAGGTTTTTACATCCAAGACCTATGTTCAGAGCATGATGTTTTAGTTGAAGAATGAGGCAAACAACTGATTCAAGGGAAATAATTCCAGAAACACAAGAAAAAGAAAATTGATCTTCCAAAACTGGGAACTTCTCATTTTGAGGTATTGGTATAAGATTTTACTGTTTTATCTGTGGGAATAACAACCATGTGAAAAAATTGCCATTTTATTCATTGGTACCAGTCTAAAGAGTCCTGATAATTTACAACCAGAACTTGCTGGTGGTCTGAGTTTTTGTGAAGAAGTGGTACATTGTCATCCTTAAGCAACATTTAGGGATGAAGATCACATTAAACAACAGAACACAATTGAGGTGAGAGAAAAAAGAATTCAGGTTTACATCTGCATCTTAAGAGAAAGGTGAAGTTGTTGGTAATCTTTATTTACATCATTCTGTTCTATCTATATAGTCATTGTGACCATGCAGTGGTGATAGCCTCTCGAGACCTGAGGTACAAATAGGGGGGGCAGACTGACTTAGTGGGGGACACAATCAAGGTTGAGATTTAAAAGATTGCATCTCTGTGAAAGGCATAGTTGCTATCCTTTCTTGGAGCGTCGGAGAAGGTTCCCCCCAAATTTTTTCTTCGAAAAATAGAAATGATTTGGTGCATTGTGGTACATATTTTTGGGATAAAATGCATGAAAATGACATAAAGTGTGGGGTATAATTGGTTGAGGAGGAAACTACTTTCCTGTTCCATCTGTACCCGTACTGACGCAATCACTGATTGCGCTCCAAACATTACATCTAGTTGTCCATTTAATATAAATTATGAGATGGTGTTTAGATGTTGCATGATCTGATTCTTATGATAAGAGCAGACGTCATTAGATATGATAAATATACTTACTGTCCTCTCTAGTAAGAACCAAGGTTGGAGTACTGTAAACACCTTGTCCATTTCTTAACTCAGGTTTAACTGATATATTATACCATGTATAAGCATCAAGATCAGTTAATACTGCACTGTTAGAATGACTGAAAAATATAACGTTGAGCTCTTGGAGCTTTGCTAATTTCATGTTTTACTATTGGTTCACTGAAACCAACATCTTCAATCACACATTCAAAGTAACCGACAAATCCTACAAAAATTTCTGATTGATTTCAGAATCGAGTTATGGAGCAGCTGCTCTCCATTTGAAACTCCATTTCCTCTCAGTATAGAATGTTAAATTGAATTGAATTGAATGTTATTATACAACTATCAAACTGACTGACAGACAAAACTCTACTCTGTCTGTTTGTGTGTAGGACAGTGTAAATAACAAAATGTCATATACCCTGAGTTCCGAATTTTACAACTTCAAGCCTATAACATCATCATTAACATTAACACCAATTATGTATTTAATCCTTTGAACCCTGAGTTTAAATGAAATATAACATCATATACCCTGATCTCCAAATAATAAAAGTAACAGCGTATGACGTTAACGTTGTATAACGTCACTTAGCAGGTATATAGGGTTGGAAGGGTTAAAGGAAGAATATACTGGACAATGGTGAGAGGGTGACATGCTGTTGCAGATCACAGACACAAATACGAACCAAACCGTTCTAATCCAGTCATGCTGTTTCACTGTCGACAATCAGTATTTAGAATATTAAATAGACTTGAACATATGACCACAATGTAGTCCTTATCAACCACATACAATGCAAGGTTTTAACCAACACACAACAATTAAAGATTAGATTAAAACTTTTCTAATAGAATTTAAATTGCATTTACACACTTTGAAATACAATGGCGCCAAAACATTACGTGGTTGCAAGGTGGTTAAAAAAACAAAGAATACTTACGTATCAATAATCCGGACTTTACGACTTTGTTCGCACTGGTTCAAACCAAACACTGTTTCACACCTCACTTTATAGAAGAGTATATCATCATTTGACGGAAATTCCCAGGTGATTGTGATCTGGTCTGGATCCATCAGTGAGGCAATAATATTAATATTGGGACGAAGCCACGGCTGTGTATGCTGCGCATCAGAGACAGAGGTATGAAATAACTTTGACACGCTACCCGTAGCAAAACTTTTTGATTTAACCACCAGAAAAAACTCATGGAAGCTGTTTTGAGCTGAAATTAAAAAAAAAAAATCAAAAACTTACAAGGGAAATAACTCTGAATGGTTCAAAAGTTCAACAAACATGGTGTCATTTTTTTTTAAAATACTTAAATTAGTCATTTAACACGTTTGTATGCAATATTCCCTTCACTTCAATGAAACAGATATATTTCTAAAAGGGACAGATCCGCCATTCCTTTGACCAATCGTACCCTAATCTCAGAAACAGAAACTTGCTTACTCTTCTTGAACACATGCTGCCAATCTTTGACTGACCTTGTCAACTCGTTATCTTTTTGAAGAGTACAAATAGTTACTACCGTTTTTCAGCAAGACTGGAGGCCTTAGAAATGACAGAATGGAGTTTTATGTCCTACTTTTCTGCACCATGTGGGCTTGTGCAAGTGAAGACAGGCAACGCCATGCAGGCGGCATTGCGAGAAATTTTGCCAGAGCAGCGGCATTAAGGAGGCCTTTGAGTCTAGAACCTAAATAGTTATCCTTGTATAATATACGCTAAATATAAAGATATCATTAAACTTACCTAGATGAGTTAATGTAATTTGTCGTGAGGTAGGCTCATAGTTGATCACCTTAGCTGAGGACAATTGTTGTAAATTTCGTAAGAATAGAATTTGTTCAAGAATATCAACTGGTTTAGGATAGAACCAAGTTATGTGAACGGTTGTGGTATTTAAAACTGTAATGTTCACACTTGGTAGTATAGAATCTGAAAAGGATAATTTAAGATTCATATTAATATTTGGTATACTATTCAATTGTGGTGTTCAGGCACAATTAATAATAAATAAAAGCTTTGTTCTAATCAAATCCTAGATCTATAGTTTGAGTGCAATTGGGAAAGAAGTCTACCCAGTAGTCTTGATTAGCTGAGACTTATTTCCAGAGTAAACAACAAGAAAATTCAAAGAAGACCATCATATTTATCAAGATTATTGTTTTCAATTTTCAAACAGGAGCGTAAGCTATCTGGTCAGCCAGTCTGGAAGTAGAAGACCTTCGAGACAGTCTCTGGGACAGAACAAGAAAGAATAAATGAAACTATTTTTGTAACTTTTCTTGACATCAAGACATCGGTACACTTACTGTGAGACAGAGATTTAGCAGGAAATTTATGGTATATCCATGGCCATTCTTCATCTGTAAACTTTGGAAAACCTTTCTTAGTCCCTGCTAACATTCTAAATCTGTAGTTGCCATTTGTATCTAAGTCTAGAATGACACAAACAAAATCAAATCAACTAGAGCTCATCTCTTGCTGCTGACAATGACATGTGTTTCAGATACACAATCTTCACTCAGGACAGCTGGCTGAATAATGGGGTAAAAATTCCAATTGATCTTGAACATACATGTGAACTTGACGTCTGCAACGAAGATTGTCTATTTCACTTGAAAGTATTCAGTCTGCCTACACAAATTCCAGATTCATGTAAATTGTATGAAAAAAGTGATTGACAGACAAAAGAACTTGGTTTGGTATTTTTGTGTTCTGTTACCCCATGTGTTCTTTTACCCCATGTGTTCTGTAAACCCATGTGTTCTGTAGTCCATGTGTTCTGTAGTTCATGTGTTCTGTAAACTCATGTGTTCTGTAGTCCCATGTGTTCTGTAAACCCATGTGTTCTGTAAACCCATGTGTTCTGGAATCCATGTGTTCTGTAAACCAATGTGTTCTGGAGTCTCATGTGTTCTGTTTCCTCATGTGTTCTGTTATCCCATGTGTTCTGTAGTCCCATGTGTTCTGTTGCCCAATGTGTTCTGTAGATCGATGTGTTTTGTAGTCAATGTGTTCTGTAGTCAATATTCTAGAGTCCCATGTGTTCTGTTGTCCCATGTGTTCTGTGGTCCAATGTGTCCCGCAGTCAATGTATTCTAGAGTCTCATGTGTTCTGTAGTCCCATGTGTTCTGTTGCCCCATGTGTTCTGTAGACCAACGTGTTCTATAGATCCATGTGTTCTGGAGTCCCATGTGTTCTGGAGTCCCTTGTGTTCTGTGGTCCCATGTGTTCTGTAGTCAATGTATTCTAGAGTCCCATATGTTCTGTTGTCCCATGTGTTTTGTAGTCCCATGTGTTCTGTTGCCCAATGTGTTCTGTTGCCCAATGTGTTTTGTAGACCAATGTGTTTTGTAGACCAATGTGTTCTATAAATCCATGTGTTCTGTAGTCAATGTATTCTAGAGTCCCATATGTTCTGTTGTCCCATGCGTTTTGTAGTCCCATGTGTTCTGTTGCCCATTGTGTTCTGTTGCCCAATGTGTTCTGGAGTCCCATGTGTTCTGTGGTCCCAGGTGTTATGTAGACTAGAATAAAACGTTAATTTCTTATTAAATACAGGACCTCCCAGTAGTAAAAATACTCTGTAAATGTACCTTTTATGAGGTAGTTATTAAGTTGTGCTGTAATGTTAATAACATGGATCTGTTCATTTTTACCTAGACCATAATAAATCTGGTAGTCGGTCACTTTCCCATGACTCTCATCACCTGTTAACTCTTCCCATTCTAACAATACCTCACCATACCCTTGACTAGTTAATGTGGGTGATGGGAAACTTGAAGGCACTGCAATATAAAACATACTTAAAGGGGTATTTTGTAGGTTGAACAAAATTTTGTTCAGAATTTTGTGAAAACTTTACACCAAAATCTAGAGAAATATATCCCTTCTCCTGTCTGAAAGTTTTAACTTAAAAATCCAGCTATTAATTTTTTTTAACACCGAAATTATTTAAAAAGTTTACATAAACATTTAAAGCTTGTTCAGCTGTTATAAAACTACTGTAGGGATTTAAGTAAAATAAATGCCTAATTGTAGAGAAATATGTCTCCTATTTATTCTAAAGGTTTCAACTAATGATATGAAAATTTTGCATACTGCCCCTTTAAACGTCAAAAGTGTTATTTTTCAAATACGCTTTTTAGAAAAAAATCAACACTCTGTTCCACTACAATGGAGTATTAATTACTATAAAAAATACATCTAACTGCAAGGTTTTAAAAACACCATAAAAGTCACAATAGTGCCAACATCTGAACATATTTGAACATATTTGTCGAATTGTAGTAGAACCAGAAGTTGAAACTCATTTGTGCTAAGTGTTAGGGGTAGCTGAAATTGAGCTTTGGTGAACCAAATACTATTTGGCTATTAAAAAAGAGCATTGATTGCTAGCATCTTTTAATTGAATGTTGGGCAAATTACTGTCATAAATCATCATAGAGAGCTCAAAATGAAAAGGGAACTAGTGCCAGGCAGGGTATGCTTACTCTTCTAGACACCTTTTCAATATGAAATATTTCCTCATTTACAATTGATATAATTCTTCATATGAACAGTTCTTTTGTTTCAACAAAATTATTACCAAACTGTTATTTTGGATTTTGAATTTGGATCACTGATGGTTTTTTTATTGGCAAGTTTTCTCTTAGTCATAACTTACCAGATTCTAGTGTAGTTGCTATAATTGGTGTAGAGTCAATGCTAGCGCTGGTAGTGGTGTAAGTTTTAACATAGATAGAATAATTAGTATTAGGTTTTAGTCTTGTT
The DNA here is from genome assembly GCF_000327385.1 of Lottia gigantea. Lineage (NCBI taxonomy): Eukaryota > Metazoa > Mollusca > Gastropoda > Lottiidae > Lottia > Lottia gigantea. Next base: position 58,268 of record NW_008707443.1, read on the forward strand.
AAACTGGTAGATAGGCTGGGATATAGCTCTACTTTATTCACTTCACGTATTGGACGATCACCACTGGAATCTAAAGAAAAAGGTTTTTGCTGCTGATCATTTAGTCAAACAGGTAAATATATCTGTTGACATTTGACTGTCAAATTTTGACATGGATGTAAACAGTGTCAGCTCAAAGAAATTGGATCCATAAAGGAAGACAATGTCCCTGACTGTCTTGGTCAAATCAACAAAATATATGTGTTTCTAAATATTTTCAAATTGAAAGGTGCATTTTGAAAATCAAGATGGCTTCTGGTTTCATGTCCTTAAACCAAATGAACTTCTGACTATGTATCCTTCCAATATCTGCTGCTCCTACCACTAAAATTTGCTGCCAGGGAAATTGCATGAATGTCTGTTGCATGTAACTTTTGCTAGTGACATCTGCCTTATAATGTTTATATTGAAAGAAGCATTTTGATACTCAGGATCACTCCGGTGTGCCTGAACCACAAAATTACAATGTAACCTTCCAATATCTGCTGCTCCAACCACCAAAATGTGCTGTGAAATTGTGTGAATGTTTGTTGCATGTAATCATTGTGTATAATAAAACTTTTGTACCTTTGTCAGTGATTTCTTTATAATTGACAGTAAAACAAAGAATGTCATCTTTGTCGTCTTCCAAAGTCCAGCTAACTACAATTTCTGTACTGGACACCCCTTTACCATGTACTGTCTTTGGAGGATTTGGAGCATGTACTGAAAATCAAACACATCCAGCTGCATCAGATCAAATGAAATTTGATGAAATACTGAAGTCAGTTTCAAAATAGGAGAGCATAGAAGAATTTGCCATCATTTCTGCATAAATGTATGATTCTGAATTAAAGTTCTATGAACAGCTATAAAATTGACTCATAATGTAACAGATAGAGGCATTGTGTTGATTTAAATTGAATATCAGACAACAGTTAAACTTACTGTTTTTACTAATTTGAAGTCGTGCCAGAGCAGATGTCCAACCATGTTTGTTTTCAGCTATACACTGATAATATCCAGAATCATCCTCTCTACTGTTGAAGATACGTAAGGAGTTCTTCTTTTCAATAACCTGTAACACAATACAGATTAGTTAATTCCGAACAGAGCGCGAGGGCTCAGTGATTTTTGATGCAAGTTTTCTAACCTAGAAGAGGTCCAGGGTTCAGCAAAGGTCAAGTTAATAATTTTGGATTTTCCCCTCTGGATTCTCCTGCCAAGGATGCAAGAGTTTTTAATTCATATGTTCAAATTGTTTCACTTTTCTGTACTTAACTAATAACAGTAGGCCTACAAAAAACCATAGCTCGAGATAATACCTGTGGATTTTTCAACCCGGTTTTCCCCTGTCAGTGATGCAGGTAAGAGGGGCTGACATGGAAAAAGCGTCTTGTCGTTCCAATGGAACAATTAACCCAGGCCCTGTGCACAGCTACAGGCTGTACACATTAAACATCCCTCGACAGTTGGAAATCGAAAAAGAGCAGGCTAATGCCACTGTCCTGGCAAAATTTCCCTCATTGCACCCTGCATGTCGTTGCCCGTCTTCATTAGCCCACATGGTGTAGAAAGGAAAGACGTAAAACTTCATTCATTTCATTTCATTTACAAAAAAAAACACAAATGATACTTCTTCTTTATTCTTGATTTAGTGATGTCACCTCTGTACAAATGTGTCCGAAATCTTTCTCTTGTAATAAAATATTAGGACAGATTTCTATAGCTACAAGATTTGATGTGAACACCATTTGACAAACATGATGGCTTAAACAGCTTACTTTAACAACTAATGTCGCAAGATCTTTAACATAGTTTAGTCAATATCTAAACCATTTGTCCTTTATTCAATATTCTCTCAGGCAGTGTTAAAGAAAACAGCAAATGATAAATTATGCAGAATCAATTTGATTATCTGGCCATGTTTTAAATGAAAAGACACCCATTAAAATCAAATTATCTGAAACTCACTTCGTGTCTGCTATCAAATTCTATTTTTTCTCCATTTTTCAACCATGTAATTTGTGGTTTTGGATATCCATTTGCTTCACATTTTAAAACTGAATGTCGAGCTATTTTATGTGCTAAACTCGTTGGGCCTTCAGTTATAAGGGGAGATTTCGGAGCTGAAAAAACAAAATGAAAGAAGAAATCCTAAATAGTCTTGATGCTAGTAAAATATCTGAAATTCCAAAAAGGTCATAAATATATGACAGTTGATAAAAAAAAAACAAAAACGGTTTTGCTGACAATAAGTTATGATAATTGGAATGATATTTTGTAATAAGTGTCATTTTTCAACATGTCTTCTTTACATTTCTGATACAAGAAGTAATTCTAACGGAAAAATTGCTGATGAAAAATGTGTTTTTTTTCCACATATGTTAGCCTAAATATTTGGAGTCCATGTAATATGTAGGCCTATGTAGGCAGTAAAAACTAGCTCAGTGGTATAAGTATGAGTCAAGATTGTCACGCAACCAAAACAGAGAAAAAACAAATTTTGGCTTATTGTTTACAAATTTTCTGTCAGGACTCTGATTGGCTGTATTCTCTTATGTACAATCCAATCAAATTGCCGCATTTACAAAATTTTGTGATCAGGTAAATTGGCTGTTTTAGTCAAGATATAAGAAGAAGTTCCTAATAGCTAGACATTGTGAAGATGCGAGAAGATATACCTGATTTTTTGATATTTTCGTCCTACAAATCATGCCATTAAACCTGATTAAGTCATGAAAATAAAACATAATTAGAGGAGAGTTTACTACAGAACTAGTAAACTATGGTTGGGATTTGAACAACATATGTTTAATGTTTTTTACAATAACAATGAATCATTTGATCTGTGAGGCAATAATATGCCAGATGAAAACAGCTGTTTAGAACACAGCATTTCCTCATTTAGTTCAATCATTATATAATATGTAGATTGATATTCTCAAAGTGTTTATTATTAATAAGTTTTAAAGGAGTTTTCCCAGATAGAGAAGATCCAAAACTTCATATTTATCACTCAAGAAATGTCCCTAGTGCGAATTTAATAAAATTATATAAAATATTGGAAAAGGCGAGTCTGGCAAAATAAAATACGTCTACTGGTAGCTTTGTTTAAAGGGATAGGTATGCCATTTTGGGGGTTGATTTAAGTATATTGTATATGTAAATAGTCTAGATCATAGAAGTTCCTTCAAAAATATCTCAAACTAGGAATTTCTTTTCCTATGTCTTTCTATATATGGCAGTGTCTCCGAATAAGACCATTTTTTAACTTTCAAACCTGGATAATTCTAGACACACATGGATTTGAAGCCTTAAATTGCAATGGTGAACTGTGAACACTTTTACTGATTGGCTAAGCTAAAAATGTCTTGCTTCTGAGACTAAGGTATGATTGGTAAAAAAAAAAAGTGCCTCTGTCCCTTTAAATAATGAACATTTGGCAGAATTTAAACCATCATGTGTATGAAATATTAAACCTTTAGCCATTCTTTCTTAAAATATGATAAATAAATTCAATTGTTCCAACTTGATCAAATCTGAAAACCTTCTACCAAATTTTCTGTCAATAATTATGGCTTCTGCAGTGTTTAAAGCTTATACTGAATGTGTTTAGAAGAACAAGGGCTCAAACTCAAATTAAATTTTCTAATTTCAGTAGGATTCATCCTTGTGTGATTAAAGCAATTTTACCAAATTTTGTCAAAAACTATCCAGAATTGTGCCTTCTATGGTGTTGACCTAAAACTTAAACCCTTTTTTGAAGAAAATTGATGATATTATTTTGATTTTTTGATAAGGTTTGGCCTGGGGTGATAATAAACAATTTCACTGTAAGTTTAATCTGTCTAGAATGGTGCCGGCTGGAGTGATAACAAGCTTAGAAGTTACTGTAGAAGGCCAAAGGACATCTGTGACAACAAAAATAACAATATACAACAACAAAATATTAATCGATTTCAACAGATGCCATTTTTACCATTTTGTCATAATTACATTATCCCTTTATATATATAAATCAAATATTAAAATCATAAAAAGTTGTTTGTAGTAAATCATTCTGTCTCTTTTCAACAGCTGTATTTCATAATATCTTGAAAAACACTGTATTTTCAAAAATAACGACAAGGAAATAATGATTGCAAATAAATCATATATGATGATTATGTATTTTCATGTCAGTTTTCTAAAATTAAAAAAAAAAACAAAAAAAAAACAATTGATTTTTTTTTTTAAATTTTCACAAAAAGGACGCTTTTCACTCAGCTATGACATAAATATTATCTCATTGTTTTTATTAATTTTCTTCACAGAGTTCAAACATGAAGTATTTATAGAGAACAGATGAATAATAATTTTCAATTTTCATTATTGAAAAAGTCGTAAATTATACCTGAAAATATTTCTAAAGTATCCTATTTACATCTATGTATCTACTTGATCAAACTGAATTTGTTTTAAAAGGGTTAATTAAAAACGGAGTGTACAAATAGTTAATTAAGCAGTTTGACCTGGTTTTGGTGTTTGTCTTTATAAGGCTTGATATTATTATTGTACAATCCGTACAGGAGTTTACTTACACCTACCAAACAGCATAACAAACTTAAAAAGTTTACCAGCGTTTAATAATTAACAGTTGTTGTTTTTTAGTTCAAAGAAAAATCAACTGGGTCATACATTTGCAAAAGTTCTCCTTTAAAAATCTCCAAATTAAAATACCATGCAAACCTGTAAATTTGTAAATTGTAAATAACAACAAATATAAAGATGTATCAAATCATGCCTGCACGATTTACAGCATTCACATGAATATTTTAAGTTGAATCTTTCAAAAATATTCCTCAACATATTGGTTACAGTTTAAAATATTTCACTCTTCAAATCTCGAAAAAAAAAAAATAGCAATGCAGTGCACATGTTTTCATTTCAACAAGTGATACAGATGGCTCATATTGAACTCGAGTAGGTAGGAATAGAATTTTTCACTAACCTGTGGTTTCAACATTGAGATTTGTTTCTCCAACTGAGGTAAATTCTGTTTGATGACCAGGTACTTTGACCATACATTTATATATACCAGCCATTGTTTTACTGACTTTAGATAATGACAAACTTCCATCTTCTAATATATCAGCCTTACTTGGTAGATCTTTACCTGAAGTCCAAATTGTCCAAATTTTATAAATAATATGGGGAATGAAATGAAATGGATTTGTACATCATGCTTTTCTGTAGCTGATAGCCTTTGACATGCAGCGTACAATTTTGATTCAAATGCAGAAATCCATCAGCCTTTACAACTCTAAAGAAGTTTGGTCAAGTAGCAGCTGGTAGGCAGGAGATAGACTACAATGCATTGCAGAACCCAACATTAACTCATACTCTCTCTTCCCAACTCTAAAGAAGTTTGGTCAAGAAGCAACTGGTAGACAGGAGATAGACTACAATGTATTGCAGAACCCAACATAAACTCATACTCTCTCTTCCAAACTCTTAAGAAGTTTTCATTAAGTAGCAGCTGGTAGACAAGCTATTTGGTTACCATGATACCTACCGTTCAATGTCCATGTTATTTGAGGACTGGGTCTACTGGTCACAATACAGTTTAATATAACTGATTCATGAGATAGTACAGTTACGTTCTTTTGTGGTTTTCTCCATATTCTAAGAGGTAAATAGGTTGTGTCTGAAAATAGAAAATTATTTACTGATGAGGCCAGATCAATTTATTTTCTTGTTTTCCAGATTTTCATGATAAATCTGTTAAAGCCTTGGTCACGTATTCTCGAAACCTTCTTAGCGCTAGGATGTCCTAGGTTCTTATCATCTAACATTGATTGATAACATTGATTTTCCAGCAGACCTGAATTTGGGGTTTTTGTTCCTTCTGATTTCTGAAAAATTGAGGTAGGAGGATCCATTAAACAAGAAAATAAATTGATCTGGTCTCAGATTGAGAAATGACTGATAACGCAAGCAAAATAATGGTTTTACTGAAAAAAAAACAAACGTTACATATTTTCAATAATTCTTTTTGTTATTTTCATTAATTAGTGTTTCAGGTGGCTTTTTCAACCAAATAAAATGTACTTCCTTTTTTTTTGACAATAAATTTCTTGCCTGTTCTATTTAATTTCATTTGAACTACATGGAAAATTATGCAGGCATAATTAGCTACTATAATAGCAACAGGCAAAAGGCAATGTTCCATTAGCGATTCTGTTGTCAGCAAACAATTAAAAAGTTAATTTTCTACCTAAACATTTTGGCACATTATTTTGATTCAGTGAATCTTATTGGTTAACAGCCTAATTTCAGAAGAAGTATAAATTTGTATACCATTGATCACATGCTATATCTTTAAAGGTATACTACCTCTTAGAATGGACATAAAGTTTAAAGTCTCAAACTTGGTCAACAAGTGAATATATTAATCATCAGTTGAACTTACCAGGTACCATGACTAAAGAATAGAATCTCTATATAAGACAATATATCCATTAAACTAAATAATTTAATTCTAAGCATGTTTCAAAATTACTAAGTTTAGCGAATTATTACTTAGTGTTATGGATTTATTAGATTATAGAGAGATTCTGTTGTATAATTATGACACTAGGTAAGTCCACTGATGAACAAAGATTCATTTTGGCCAAATTGAAAATTTCAACCTAAGAGGTAGTATACCTACAGACCTAGTTTTTGATATAACATATGTTTCAAGTTCAACATTTTATTATCATTATTTTGACCTTCTTTTTCCTCCTTTCTAATACAAGCCAGGTGCTTTTTTTCTTTGTTACTAAGGATTAAGATAGTGATATGAATCTGTTAAATTTATTCATGTTTGAAATTTCAAATTTTACCCTTATATTTTCTTTTGTAAATGTCCATTTAACTCTCTCTAGTTTCCATTGATATCATTACACTATACCTAACATGGCCAAGGACAAGGCTACACAAAATAGAATTCTTATTACAGTTTTACCTAACTTTGACATTGTCAAATCTAGCAGTTGTTCTACTATAGACCATATTCACACATAGGCCATATTGAAGCCAGAACGAATGCAAACAAATGTAACGTGTCACTGCAGTAAAATCACCACTTTGACATCTTGAAAGCTTCCTTCTCCAATCCCACTAACTCAAAACTAATCATATTTTACATTATTAAGAGCGAAATTGATTTAGCTATTAATGATACCTTCAGATGAAATTTTATTAGTGACATCACATCACATGACATCATCCAATCGAGATATATACCCAAGCAGCCTTTGACATGTTCAAAATTATTTCCCAATTTCCCATCATGCTTCCACAAGAACTGTGCTCAGCTGAAAAAAACCTTAAAACTAATTCTGTAGGTAAAAGTTGAGAGACATGAAACATACCTTGGGTGACATTTAAATTGGCCACACCTGTAACCCTCCATTTTAGCTGTGAGGAGCTTACATCAGAACTGCCATCCATTCTTAGTATTAAGGCTTTAATGACTGCAAAACATTTATAGCTACCGCTATCAGCTGCTTCCAGGTTTGTGATGATCAATGATTTTGAATCTTTTAATGTGCGAAAACTGAAAAGACACAAAGCAGATTACCTTGACTACAAATAACAATAACGATTACATATCACATTCTCACCATAGAAAACAACAATCCAGGCAAGAACAATTTGCTGGAAACTGGTTCACCATACCATCTTGAGCTTCGTCAAGAAGTCACAGGTTGGAGCTATTACCACTTTGGCATAGATTGGGCAAAATCCATTCCAATGATGCACAAGTCTTGCCAGTGAACATCGCTTTCAGTGTCTCAAAAACAAGGCGTGAATAAGGTCTATGACAGTGGAAAAGATGTAGGTTGATTATAATTGTCATTTACATAGCATTAATCTGAGAGCTGTTCCAAGACCACCTCATAATGGTGGGGCAGAATTTGAATGGTACTATGAATGCATGCCTGTGTATATAATTCACCAATTCCTTTTTGGGAACAGATATATAAAAAGGGAGATATGGCATGGACTGCCGTCTGTTATTGAAATATGCAGGTATTTGTAAATTAAACAATAATAATAAACTGATGTAAAGAATGCCACAACTCTTTAAGCCATCATCATTTTCATATCATTCACCATCTAAAACATTGTCTTAATTATTCATTATATAGAATTCATTACCAAATTTCACTGCCAAGAATTTCTGACATTTGCTATTTAACTTTCAAATATTTCCCCTTTTTTCACATTTAGACTGAGTGTTGGCATGTGAATCAAGTTTGGCACGAAAGTGTCATTATTTGAATTTTTTACCAAAAAAATGATAAAGGAAATGCCAAGCCTTATTCTATGTTTCACATAAATGAATGAATTTGATTTTTATAATCTACTTTTCTATACTTTAATGGACAAAATAAAACCAGGAAACATCATTAAACGTCAATAAGAGAAAATTGTGTTGACAAATGGATTATAAATAGCTTGCAGCACAACTGAGTCATTTCCATTTCAGCCTCTCTGACAGAAGAGTGCTACCACTAAACCCAAGCTTTAGTACCATAAGAACTGTTCTGATAAAGCATCAAAACCATCTTAATTTGACCTATAGTCTCGCAATCTGTATGTTATCAAATTGTGGTAAGCAATGGTCTGTTGTCTGGTGATCTGTTGTCTGGTGATCATGGTGATCATTTGTTTGGTGACCATTTGTTTGCTGATCAGTTGTCTGGTGATCATTTGTCTGGTGATCATTTGTTTGGTAATCAGTTGTCTGGTAATCATTTGTCTGGTAACCATTTGTCTGGTGATCATTTGTCTGGTGATCATTTGTCTGGTGATCAATTGTCTTGTGATCATGGTGATCATTTGTCTGGTAATCAGTTGTCTGGTGATTATTTGTCTGGTAACCATTTGTCTGGTGATCATTTGTCTGGTGATCAACTGTCTGGTGATCAGTTGTCTTGGAACCATTTGTCTGGTGATCATTCGTCTGGGAACCATTTGTCTGGCGATCATTTGTCTGGGGATAGTTTGTCTGGTGATCATTTGTCTGGTGATCAGTTGTTCGATGCAATTGTTTGGTGATCATTTGTCTGGTAACCATTTGTCTGGTAACCATTTGTCTGGTGATCAGTTGTCCGATGCAATTGTCCGATGATCATTTGTCTGGTGATCATTTGTCTGGTAACCATATGTCTGGTGATCATTTGTCTGGTGATAAGTTGTCCGATGCTATTGTCCAGTGATCATTTGTCTGGTGATCAACTGTCTGGTGAACAACTGCCTGTGAGCACCCTACCAACTTTTAACAGTGTTTTGATTGTTATGATAACTTTTGATGTTACCAATCTTAACATCTGCAGAACACAATTTGAAGGAGAATATCAGTAGATCATGACTGGCAAATGAAGTGACCTGCAGAAAATTATGAAACGAAACATCCAAGATATGCATTTCAAACAGATTGACAGTCTCAGACGAATAATTTCACAGAGTGACACATTCATCTAGGATGTCATCTTCAACAAATATTTTCATCAAGGTTCATTAAGATCGATAATGATTCAAAGCACCACAGTATGAGTCTGTTGCAGGCAGCACCAACAAGGCACACATGTTCAGAAATGACTGCTTGCAACTGCTGTCGAATTCTGTCAGTCAGAAGCTTTTCCTATCATATGGGCTGAATAGATGTAATGCATGCAAAAAATAAATTATCAAAGATGAAGCTCCTCCTAACAAACAATTAACATTAAAGATGGGTTTCCTTATTTTTTAGTGTCAAATTAAGCAAACTATATGATTAATTGGTGTTTTCTAATGAAATATCATGTATTTTTATTTATATCATTATGTTCTTATTGCATATAATTAAGAGTTTTAAACAATCATAAATGTCCTTGTATGTATAGTCTGGATAAACAAATAAAGACTTTTTGACCTTTCTTGATAGGTCACTGATTAGAATTCTGCTGGTAATTCTCTACTAATTTAGCTAATTATGAATTAATTATGGACATGTGAGACAAACTGGTTTTTTTCCAAGTCATTAGAACGCCCCTACTTTCTATTCATATAAGAATTAGCATTTTCATTTTCATAAAGGAAAATAAGGGAACCCATCTTTAAATTTTTTTTGTATTTCTGTTTTCCAAACAAAATTTCCTTTGAACAGAATTTACAAATCTGTTTACACTCCCTTCTGTCAACTAATTACATTGAAATTAAACTTCTTAAAAAACAACTTGTATTAGCAAGGTATCAAACTAGATGAATTATTAATGCTGAATTTTTGTACTTCTATAATGATTTTGTAAGAATACTTGATTATCAATGTGTAAGATCTATGAAGTCAAAAAGCTAATTGTTTGACAAATAATTCTATATATTAACAAAAATAAAACTGTATTTAACAAAATTCGAAATTTAATTAAAATGGTTTGCATTATGTTAAAGGGAGAGGTGCGCCATTTTGGGGGGTTGATTTTAGTCTTCAATAAATGTAAATAGTCTCCAAAAGTACAGTACGAACTGCATAATTCCTTCAAAAATATCTCAATCTAGGAATTTTACTCAGTATTTCTATAGATGTCTTTTCTATATATGGTAGAGTCTAAGAAAAGACGACTTGACTTTCAAACGTGGATAATTCGGTACACATGGATTTGAAGGCTCAAATTTCAACAGTGATAATTACTTTGAGTAATAGCTAAAAAAAAATTCCAGTTTCTAAGGCTAAGGTACGATTAGTGAAAAAAAAAAGGCGCACCTTTCCCTTTAAGAACTACAAAAGTATTTTAGATTTACTACTACTATTACTGTTACTATATTTATTAATCCGCGATATTGAATACTTCTCAGTACATCAGAACTTGATAACAGTGCACAACCTTGAGTATATTGTATTTAAGATTAAATATTGACATAAGACTTGTATTAAAGCTACTGTAATTTGAAGCCTTTTTATATTATATCATCGTAATAGATATTTGTTCTTAACAAGTACATCAAATAAAATTCAAATAAAATCTTGTGTCTCTCTACAGCCTTTGCCTTACTAGTTAATTAAACTTTTAAAGATGAACTATGTTTTTTTTTTGGCAGCACACAGAATATAAGTTGATGGTGTCTTGTAGGGATGGGGTCTTAATATTTTTATTTTATTTAAATAGGTGCATCAGAACTAATTTTCTAGTAATTAACATATTTTTACCATATCAGAGTTCGATTATATCGATATCACAGGATCATTTAAAAGTCAAAATGGTCCCTACTGAGATCTCTGGGCCATAAAAAATGAAAAATGTATTCTTTTTTCACTTCCAAAATCATGTCAGATAAATTCTCCAGCTTCACACATCAGAAAATTTTCAGGGGAGGCCACCCATTACCCTTCCTTGACCATGACTAGTGACATCTAAAATCCGCAAAGGGATTTCAAGATGCCTCCACGTCAATGAAATCCTTGCGATACTGCCGGGGCCACAAAATTTTCCATGACCCCACTTGAACTCCCCACCCCCCATACAAACGCAACTGTATACCACTGCTGAGATCCATTCTCTTTCTGTAAAAAGTCAACATAAAAAAATCCCAATATTCTGTGAAATCAAGGTGAGAATATTACTTTATTCTGATAAATCTAGAACTGGTGACTATGCACTGTTGATATTATATTGATGCCTTTGGGTCTAATAATTATCATTTCAGCTGCCAGTGAATAGTAATAATTTAAAATTAACCATAGATCAACCAAAAAATAAATTTGGTTTTCACATTTTGAATTCAGCCTTGACAGTTGTTCCCCCATCGAGTCAGTCTACCCCTTACTTGTACCCCCAGTCTAAGAACGCTAGCGCCCCCAATGTCCAATTTGAGTTCATTGTGTATATAGGATATCTTATATAGAATCAGGCCGTCTGGCTAAATATATTTCACAAACAATATTGATCTAGACTAGCACTTTAGTATATTCATTGGTAAATCCAATTTTACTAATTGTTTGAACGTAAATTGAAAAAATCAGCATGAAATAGTATACTGATAGTCGTAGGATGACTTCGCGTTTGAAAATAAAATATTAGCAAATAGTTCAGGCCTATCTTTTTAATGGCGACAAATTTCAGTCAAAATTTGAGACATTTCTGGTAGAAATTTCTTATTAAATCTAACCTTCAAAACTTAATATCTTGAACTCTTATGCAAAGTTATGTCTTTTCACAAATCATTTACCAAAAAAAAAAAATCAGTAAAGTGGCCTAACACCATAGCAAACACCAGTTGTGTATGGCTGCGAATAAGAATAGGCGTCTCAAGTTTCAAACACAACTCATATGCAACATTCATTACCCATTTCATACAACTAGTAATCACTATGGTGTAAGGAACCTTAAAATTTGATTTACAGTTATAAGTATGTTGACTAAGATAGGACTAGAGCCATATTGTCTCCTATAATCAATTAACATTTACTTTTAATATCAGTCAACAGATACACCCAAATTGCAGTCATGAACACCAACTGTTTCTAAAATGTCAACTCTATATCGCCTTCTACTAAAAACTTATCTTATTAGAATCAATTATTATAAATAATATCTATTTTCAACAAGTTTCAGGTTCTGTTGTAATATTTCTATATTACTCTTGAATGACCTTCAATAAGATTTTACAAGAGTTAAGCCGTTGACATACAATTGCATACAAAAACTAGATACTAGAGTATCTTCAATTCATTGATGTATTGAGCACTATTTTAACAGTGACAATTTTTTCTTATTTTAAATGTGGCTACATCTGTATTTAATGTGCACTGTACCAAAGCTGTCATTTTATTTTTAACCTATTTTATAAGATATGAGCTCTTAATCACTGGGAGCGGTTCAATCCTGGCATAGGTCGAGAAGATACCTTCAGATTTTTCAACCCAGTTCCCCCGTCAGTGATGCAGGTAACAGGGGCTAATAAACTAATGCTGTTGTCCTGACAAAATTTCCCTCATTGCACCATGCATGGTGTTGCCCATCTTCATTAGCCCACAGGGTACAGGGTTTTCTAAAAATACAATTATGTGTATGGACAATGATAGCATCAATTTGCACCATTGTAATTTTCAATCAGAAGTCTGTGGATTCCGCATTTCCACTAAAACTAAGTGTTTCGATGATGCACAGCCTTTAGTGTAATATGATAAATCCATAAAATTTTGTGAATTTCCTTAAAACGTTCAATTTTAACTGTTCTTTTAAATTATTCAAGATATTTCAAAATATGACTTCCATTTTTGAATCTTCATTCACAGTGTGAGAGTTGTAATTAAATTTGCTTTTGACAGACATTGAATCTATACTTGATGACTGGTAGAGGATATTGACTGTCAGTCATTTGAGCTGGTCCATCGGTCATGATTGGCAAATAGAGTCAAATCACCAGCCCTGAATCACATTTAGCTAGTATTGAAGTCAGACAGTTGAATACCAATGCCAAGAAAATTATTTTTCACAAAAACAAAGTAAAGCCGACCTAAGCCAAGTTTCATGAAGAGGAAGTTTATCCTGATGGACATTTAGATAAAAAAAATGCTGAAAATGGAATGTTCTTTCACATTAGTTATAGCCTTTTTTTTCAACAGTTAAAGATGGGTTTCCTTAATTTTAAGTGTCAAATTAAGCAAACTACTCTAATGAATTATCATGTATTCTTATTTATATCATTATGTCCTTATTGCATATAATTAAGAGTTTTAACCAATCATAAATGTCCATGTATGTATAGTCTGGATAAAAAAAAAATACTTTTTGGCCTTCCTTAATCGGTCACTCATTGGAATTCTGCTGGTAATTCTCTTCTAATTTAGCTAATTATGAATAAATTATGGACATGTGAGACAAACTGGTATTTTTCCAAGTCATTACAACACCTCTACTTTATATTCATATAAATATTAGCATTTTCATTTTCATAATTGAAAATAAGGGAACTCACCTTTAAATAGGCATGGGGCAATATAATGTGCAAGTGTCTCCATAAATGACTTTAAAAAAACTTCAAATCCTATTAAAGAGGCAGTATGCAAAATTTTCATAATCAAAAACATCATAAATTATACCTGAAAATATTTCTAAAGTATGTTATTTTTATCTATGTATCTACTTGATCAAACTGAATTTGTTTTAAAAGGGTTAAATAAAGAGAGTACTAACATAAAGAGAGTACTAACTGATAATTACGTTTTGGTGCTTGTTTTTATAAAGGCGTGATATTATTAGTTGATACCTTTAGAATATTTAAAAGACATATTTCTCTACAATTAGGCATTTATTGTACTTAAATCCCTACATTAGTTTTCTACATTTCCAAAAAGCATAACAAACTTTAAAACCTTACGTAAAGTTTTTAAATATTTTTGGCGTTTAAAAATTAACAGCTGGATCTTTTCAGTTAAAACTTTCAGATACGTTAAAGGGCACATTTCTCTAGATTTTGGTGTAGAATTTTCACAAATTTTTGCAAAATTTTTTTCAGCTACAAAAAAAGCAGAATGCCCCTTTAATGTTTGAAAATTTGAGATGAGGTGGTTAACATTATTGATTTAGAGTGAATGTCAAAAGCTTATTTTAAAGTAATTATAGTCCCTGATGCTTTATATTTCAAAATAATGACAAGACATGTCCTTCATGTTAATTACAAATAGATTACTCATAATCATTAACCTAATGTTCAAGTCACTTCTGAAATGATGTGATTATCACCACTTTGGCATAAAGAAAAAGAGGTTGAGATTCACTCGTCTAAATCGAAAACACGTGCCATGGAAGTAAAATAATTTTTTTTAAACAAATTCCCTCTAAAGCCATGCTTTTACAGTATTTATATTTCACCATAAATTTACAATAAATTTTTGAATCCCCATTTCCTGACAATTTAAGGTTACACTTTTGATTACTTTTGCTATAGCACAGTAGGTTAGAACAAATGATGGCTATGAGTTCTGACTTTAGTAGGGCTGCAACGATTCCTAAAGTGGCGATCCGATACACTGAACGATACTCGTTCAACGATACGATTTATTGCGATAATGAAGCGCTATTCTTTGATTAAAAGGGAAAGGAAAAGAAAACTGATAATATTTTAACACCGTTTAAATTATTTCGGCACGCTTAGAAGTACAAAATTCACTTTTCATCATTTGTTACACACAAGGACTAACAAATTTCTTCAAAAAAATAAATAAAATACCAAACCATCGAATACAACTTCGTGGAATTATTTTATGACTATGCAAACACATATTACGTTGGAAAAAGAAAAAGTTTATATCAGATCCCATGCGTTTATCTTTCACTTGGCATATTAATATGTTCTCTTTTCATCGTTTATAACAAAAATTACAAATGCTGAAGACAAATTAATACGTGAAAAGAAATTCTTAACATTTGAACATGACACAATTTCTAAATTACGTGAGGATTCCGTGCTATTAGTCATTAAAGGGAGTAAATTATATTTATGAGATGTATCGCGATTATTTTTTTCTTCTGCAATGCATCGATAAGAAGGAACGAATCGCGGTTCATCGATTCAACGGTGAATCGTTGCAGCCCTAGCCATCTTCACTCATAATTCCAGTTGACCCAGCTGTAAATGGGTACGGATAATCCGGGTGAGATCGATGCAAATATGTTTGGTCAAGTACTAGCTGGTAGAAAGGATATTTAACTGTGAACCTGAGTTGTTATCCTTGTAAAATCTAGTTATAGGGAATAATTTACGACGAAAAAGGAAAATTTTGCAAACTGCCCCTTTAAAGTAAATAAATCCATAATTGAGTTTTGTAAAGATTGAAACATTTAATATTATTCATGAAAGAAATGAAGAAATAGAGCCAACATAATGATTTAAGAGATATGGTTAAACATGGCAAGATAGACAAAATCAATATATATATATATATATTTATTTCACGAATGGTTACCGTTTACAAAACTCCAAATAACATATATACATCTACCAATCAACTTTATTGTAAATTGCATTTTTGTAACATTACATTTGATTGTGTCTCACAAATAGGATATGTGACTTTTACTCCCTTTTCCACTGTTCTCAGTCTGGACCAGGCCGCGATATAAAATGTGCCTATTTACATACAGTCAAGTGATTGAAAGAATTGGAAGGATTCTCAGAATACTCAACCGTTTACATTACACAAGATAGCTTGCCAGGCAAGGTAATATACGCCAACTGGCAGCTTTGATTTTAAATAAAAATACTTGGCAGTAAAGTAACCATTACTAGTATGAAATATTCAACCTTCAGTCTTACTCTTTTTTTGAACTTTTTGAGGCGATACTGAATAACATTACCAAGTTTCATCAAAATCTGTCAAAAATTTGACCTTCTAGAGTGTTTACAGGCTAAAACTTGAACTAAATATTTTTTGATTTTTCTGATTTTTAGTAGGGTTCTTCCTTGGGTGATTAAAAACAATCATACCAAGTTTCGTCAAAATCAGTCAAGTATTGTGTCTTCTAGAGAGCCATTGTTGACAGACAGACGAACCAACATGGGTAGCAACAATAAACTCCTCTCATTTCATGTGGGCGTATTATAATTCATCCGTTTCATTCTGAGAACAAATAAATTTGTAATGTAAAAAAGGTTTTAGACTGAATATGAAGTCTTTAAGGATTTTTCAATTCTTAACCATTTAGAATACTATAGTTGACCTTAAGAAAATAGGCAAGTAACTGTGTTATCAATGACAGCTTGCAATCAGCCTCCAGAGACTGGGAGTATAAATAAGGGGGGCAGACTGAGTTAATGGAGGTGAGGGACAACTGTCCAGGCTGAATTAAAAATGCAGTAACTCTGTGGAGTCATATAATCAAGGAGCGTTTGAGAGGGTTCTCCCACAAAAAATTGAATTGATTTGGTACATTCTGACAGTGACACATATCATTTGTTTGCAACTGGCAGCTTCTGAGAGAATCAGACCTAAGTGAACTGATGTGAATAACAGCTGCTTATGTTCTACTTATGTTTCTACTTATGTTCTGCAAAACTGGATCCTATTATGACCTGTTCGATGAAGTGCTTTGAATCTACAGTCAACCAAAGCCCAGATTTATATCATTAAAGTTAAATTTGAATATGTTTCTAGTTATGCTGTTATATTTCCTTTTTTTCAAATATGGTTTTGGAGATTAAACATGAATGACCTTTTCATGTAATTTTCCTCATGTCTTATTCAACACACATATTATGAAGTCAAGTAAAATACCAATACTTGTTAGTCACACTTAGACAATTGTGTTGCCAATCAATAAAATATATAAAAAATATAAAAAGATCACACGGAATACTATATCTATTAGTGCTGAGTATCGCCACTCATACCATACCACAATACAATATGTATCACAATACAAGGGTCATGATACGATCTGAATTGTGATACAAGCGTCATGATACAATCTATATTGCGATACAAGGGTCATGATACAATCTCTATTGCGATACAAGGGTCATGATACGATCTGATTTGTGATACAAGCGTCATGATACAATCTATATTGCGATACAAGGGTCATGATACAATCTATATTGCAATACAAGGAATATTATACGATCTGTATTGCGATACAAGGGTCACAATATGATCTGTATTGTGATACAAAGGTAATGATACAATCTGTATTGCGATAAAAGGGTAATGATACAATCTGTATTGCAATACAAGGGTCACAATATGATCTGCATTGCGACACAAGGGTCATGATACAATCTGTATTGCAATACAATGGTCATGATACGATCTGTATTGCGAAACAAGGGTCATGATACAATCTCTACTGCAATACAAGGGTCATGATACAATCTCTATTGCGATACAAGGGTCATGATACAATCTCTATTGCGATACAAGGGTCATGATACAATCTCTATTGCGATACAAGGGTCATGATACAATCTCTATTGCGATACACGGGTCATGATACAATCTCCATCGCGATACAAGGGTCATAATACAATTTCATTGCGATACAAGGGTCATGATACAATCGCTATTGTGATACAAGGGTCATGATACAATCTATTTGCGATACAAGGGTCATGATACAATTTCTATTGCGATACAAGGGTCATGATACAATCTCTATTGCGATACAAGGGTCATGATATAATCTATTTGCGATATAAGGATATAGGACAAAATTTAACACTTTATCCTCAAAGTTTCAATATATATATATATAACTTTTTAACAGTGATATTTGGTAATGTATTTGAGTGGTTAATGTTATCAATTTCAGTCAAGTCAGTGAGAACAATTTGTTATTCACCAACTTTTAAAAATCACCACTTTTTTAAGGAATGAGAGGTGTCTTAAAGTATCGGTAATCGACCTTGTGATACGATACGTGTATCTTGGCATGTTGTATTGCGATACATTGATTCACCGATATATTGTGCCAGCACTTATATCTATCTCACTACAACACAGACAGTAATGTTTAACAGTCTGTGTGTTTGTAAACCAATTCCCCCTTACTTACCGTTTATGATTGGTGTCTAGAGGTTTACTGTTTTTCTGCCATACATACAGTGTTTCTGGCACTGCTTCTATTTTACAGGCTAAATATGCCAGCCCACCTACACTGGCAGTTTGTGATTGTGGACGCTCTGTAAATTCTTTTGCTATTTCTGAAAATACAAACAAAATTGGAATAATTGGGTTATTTTCAAGATATAAAGTTGTCAAAATCTTTCCCAACTGAAAGAGCACAATTATTGTTATCTGTATCCCTTTTCAGAATCGAAATCATATGTCTAGTTTTCCTGCGATTGAAAAATGTTGTGGAAAGTTAGACAGTTTCATTATGTCTAAACCACACCCCCATTCGTGATTATTCCTCCAGACCGTGGTAACACAACTGAGATAAATTATGTATTCATAGCTAAATATTGTCCAAAGTGGCCCTACTGTATTGGTAGCAAATTTCAGCCAATCAAAACAAATAACTTGTTATACGTAAACATAGACAAAAACAAAAGCAGGGTGCCATTACATATTTTGATGAATTATGTATGGTACAGAATTGAGTAAGATTTTCCTTAAAGAATTGAAGCCGAGAGAAAATCAAACCTTACTTATCTTTTAAAACGGGCGGCGGCAAAACAGTGTTGTGTTTTGTTTACATGACCTCATTTCTGTTCAACCGATATGATTGGTCAGATGCCACCAATCTCATTTCCACGCCCCAAAACGAAGTGTAGTGGGCTTAGTTTAATACAAGTTAATAAGACCGTGTCAAAACCCGTATTCGTGATACAATGAGACAATTTATTCATTAGTAATATTCATATGGTAATATGTCCAATTTCATATTCAACTGAGTGATTAGTCAAGATAAATCCATTACCTTTCAGTGTTTATGTTATGGTACCTGGGTAGGGTTCAAATTCAAAATTCAGACGCAATTCAAAGTGTTCAAGTTGTAGATTTCACATCGATCGTAACATTGACATTATTTTCTTAAAGGGACAGATGGGCAATTTTTGGGGGGTTGATTTGAGTCTTGAATATATGTAAATAATCTTCAAAAGTACCAAAAATGTACGAAAATCACATAATTCCTTTAAAAAATCTTTTCTATATATCACAAAGTATCTCAAAATGATGACTAGTCTTTTTAACATCTGGACACACATGGATTTTAAGGCTAAAAAATTGATTTATTGAGGACTATGTTAACAATGGTATTTCTATATAGCTCTATAATTGATGTATTGAGTACTATTTTAACAGTGGTATTTCTATATTGCTCTACAATTGATGTATTGAGCACTATTTTAACAATGGTATTTTTATATAGCTCTTCAATTGATGTATTGAGCACTATTTTAACAATGGTATTTCTATATCACTCTACAATTTGATGTATTGAGCACTATTTTAACAGTGGTATTTCTATATAGCTCTACAATTGATGTATTGAATACTATTTTAACAATGGTATTTCTATGTAGCTCTACAATAGATGTATTGAGCACTATTTTAACAATGGTATTTCTATATCACTCTACAATTGATGTATTGAGCACTATTTTAACAATGGTATTTCGATAACGCTCTACAATTGAAGTATTGAGCACTATCTTTACAATGGTATTTCTATATCACTCTATAATTGATGGATTGAGCACTTTCTTAACAATGGTATTTCCATATCGCTCTACAATTTATGTATTGAGTACTATTTTAACAATGGTATTTCTATATCCCTCTACAATTGATGTATTGGGCATTATTTTAACAATGGTATTTCTATATAGCTCTACAACTGATATATTGAGCACTATTTTAACAATGATATTTCTATATCACTCTACAATTTTATTGATGTATTGAACATTATTTTAACAATGGTATTTCTATATCACTCTACAATTGATGTATTGAGCACTATTTTAACAATGATATTTCTATATCACTCTACAATTGATGTATTGGGCATTATTCTAACAATGATATTTCTATATCACTCTACAATTGATGTATTGAGCACTATTTTAACAATGATATTTCTATATCACTCTACAATTGATGTATTGGCACTATTTTAACAATGATATTTCTATATCACTCTACAATTGATGTATTGGGCATTATTTTAACAATGATATTTCTATATCACTCTACAATTGATGTATTGAGCACTATTTTAACAATGATATTTCTATATCACTCTACAATTGATGTATTGAGCACTATTTTAACAATGATATTTCTATATCACTCTACAATTGATGTATTGGGCATTATTTTAACAATGATATTTCTATATCACTCTACAATTGATGTATTGAGCACTATTTTAACAATGATATTTCTATATCACTCTACAATTGATGTATTGGGCATTATTTTAAAAATGATATTTCTATATCACTCTACAATTGATGTATTGAGCACTATTTTAACAATGGTATTTCTATATCACTCTACAATTGATGTATTGAGCACTATTTTAACAATGGTATTTCTATATCACTCTACAATTGATGTATTGAGCACTATTTTAACAATGATATTTCTATATCACTCTACAATTGATGTATTTGGCATTATTTTAACAATGGTATTTCTATATAGCTCTACAACTGATATATTGAGCACTATTTTAACAATGGTATTTCTATATCACTCTACAATTGATGTATTGAGCACTATTTTAACAGTGAAAATATTTTATTATTGACTATACTATTGTATTTAATATCTGAATATGAAGGTTAATGTCTTAAAAGGAATCAATGTTCAAAGTTGCATGTATTTACATGTAACATATTATAATAACAAAATCTACTGTATAGTGTTATTGATTCACTGAACACCTACTATATATGTGTTTAATAAATAAATATACAGATTCATGATAATATCTTAGACAATGTATTATATTGCATAAAAATTGATAACACTTTCTGATAACACATATTAGCTTTTGCCTTAAATTGTGTTAGTGTTAATTTTGTTACTTCATTACATCAAAGGAATAGGTGGGCCATTTTTCATGGTTGATTTGAGTCTTGAATATATGTAAATAGTCTTCAGAATTACTAGAAATGTATGTAAGATTTGAACGACACATAGAAGCGAGGAGCACATATAACAAAAACACAAGACGATGTTATGGAATATAACACACTTCTTTAATAAGGTTGGGCACATAACGTTTCAACACAATATACATGTGTCGTCATCAGATGTAAATTATTGTAATTTAACATTACGTGCCTAACCTTATTAAAGAAGTGTGTTATATTCCATAATATCGTCTTGTTTTTTTTGTTATAGAAATGTATGAACCAAAAAAACATTATGATCAAGTCTTGGAACTATCTTCTCAAGATCATTCTATCATGGGAAATTGAAAAATGGCACCGCAGGATTCTAACTCAATCATTATTATACTGGAATGGTATTTAACTCTAAATTATGGATAATTACTTGGCATTTTAGTTGTCACCATGTTTTTCTTTCTGAAATCCATGCAGACGCAGTTATAAAAATAACAGAGTAATTTAAGAGTTAATCAATTAACATCATTGAACTTGAGTTTACATAAAAACAATGATGCTTGGTGTTTATTAGGTGTGTTCTATTGTTCAACAAGATTGATTGAATGAATGAATGAATGAATGAATGAATGAATGAATGAATGAATGAATGAATGAATGAATGAATGAATGAATGAATGAACAAGAGAAATAGATAGATGAATAAGCAAATGAATGAATGAATGAATGAAAAAAGACAGAATGAATGAATGAAGGCAATAAAACAACCAAGATTCACAATCAAGTACAGCTGGGTCGACAGAAATAATGAGTGAAGATGATTTATTCAAGGTCATCAGACTTTCAAACCCACAGCCACCATGTGGTCGATGTAACCAGGAAAATGACGTCATGTTAAGAATTAATCAACACTTTAATTGGCTGTGCTATAGAACCTCACAGAAAAAAAATTAATTTAATGGAATTTTCAAACATATTACAGATTTGTCGACCCACAACCAAACAAATAAAATTCAAATTACACTCCTTTGTTGCGAAAGCAAAATATTCTTAGTCATCAAAACAAAATTTCCTTTCTTCAGAGTGAGCTTAAACTAATTTTGCATTCAAAAATATTAAAACAGAGCCTGAAACATGTAGTTACTCAGAGCACAGAGTGGTCATATATGTACATAATATGTAAAATGAATTCTCATTCTTGAAATTTCACTTTCTATTTCTATATGTCTTCTATATGAGGCAGTATCATCTTGAACACATAGATTTGAAAGCTCAAATTTCGCCAGTAGCCTGTGAACACTATTACTAATTAGCTTAACCTAATAATTCCTGTATCTGAGACTGCAATTATCCTAATATTCTTAACTCAGCTATAAAGATAATTGTTCCTTAATATTCTCATACTATGGTCAAAAATCTCAAAGGACAGAAAATTCATTTTGTATGACATGTGATGATTACTCCTGTCAAAACTGAAAACATATGAAAATGGATGCTCATAGCCCGACAAATCTGGCGCCTGGTGTACTTCTTCCTCGGACATGATTTACAAATGGGATATAGGCACATTTAAAGACAGACACAAAAAGTCACATTTTATGGGAACTCATTTTGAGAAGTTTCTCCATAACAATAGCAAACTTTGGCATATTTGGATCTTCTGTAATGTCGCTGAGCTCAATGCATATCCACAAAATAGTCAAGGGGTAGTCTCTCTTTGTACATCTCCATGAGTGTCTTGACTGTATTGTAGTACTGTGTCGGGCAGAGGGACATTTCAAAATATCCAGTAATGTCTTGATGGACTCATTGTGGTTCACCTTTCTGTACGTACAAAAAGTTTGGTCAAATTTTTCTGTGACCTTTTGTATCTGGCCCTAGATGTGCCAATATCCCAGGCCCAGATTTCGATTTGTAATGATAAGATACACTGTGATTTTGATAAAAAAAAAAGGAATCCAATCAAAGCCAAATTTAATCAAAATATTTGATAATGTAGTAATGCTTTTTCTGACCAAAGTTGATAGTCAACACCAAGTACTGAAATAAAAGTCTGGCACTACAGCACCTAATGGCCATTTTGGGAGAAATTAGTGATATATCCAATAAAACCTAAAGAGTTTCGTGGTTTGCTTAAAATAGAACTGTCTGAAAACATATGAACCAAAGTTGATAGAGATCTTCAAGTTTCAATGACTTCTAACTAATGACTGTGTCTGGTAGAATCTGATCAATGGTTGACTTTAGTCAACCTGAATTCACTGGCTAGTGAGTCACTGGGTTGGGGCCTCAGGACAGAAAAAAATTAAAAATTAATTCCACTGCCAAAATCAGACACAGTATCCTGATTTGTTGCACCAAGTAGAACAGGAGGCTGGCTAACGTAAGCAACTCTCTCTGACTTCAAGTTTGGCTACAGTAACAGTTTAGTGTCCGTTTGAGGCAGAAATGGTCAAAATCAGCAATTTTTTTCTTTCCTTCTTTGGAAATCGGAAATTTGATTCAAAGTTGTTTCCCTACAGTTGAAAAACTGAGCAAATATGCAAAGTTTTGGGGCATGTAATTTTGGAACCAGATAAACAGCATCCTGGTTTAGTGTGCCATGTAGAATCAAAGGCTACAAAAATTTGATCTGGAAAAATTTGAAATATTTTGGGAGACGAGCAGCTGCTAGTAATCAGTCAATCTTTCACTAATATCATTTCACTCCTGATAACTGCAAGAGATCAAAGCTTTTTACTAATGTGTTCAGGTCATCAAAAAAGGAAGAAGAGGTTTGAAACTGAGTCTTGAGTAAGAAAAAAAATGCAACCTAATTTAAAGGGATAGTTGCGCCATTTTTTTTTTTACCTATTATTCTTTAGTCTCAGAAACAGAAAAATTTTAGCTAAGCCAATCACTAATAGTTTTCACAGCTCAATGTCAAAATCTGAGCCTTCAAATCCATGTGTGTCCAGAATTATCCGTGTTTGAATGTTCAAATGACGAGTTGTAATTTTAAGATAAACTTTGATATATAGAAAATACATTATAGAAATAGGAAAAGAAATTTCTAGAATGGTATATTTTTGAAGGAATTATGTGATTTTTGTACATTTCTAGTACTTCTGAAGACTTTTTACATATACATGTATTCAAGATTCGAATCGACCTCCTAAAATGGTGCATTTGTCCCTTTAAGTGAAGAAAATCAAATTCTATGCATTACTTGGGCCTGCTAGTTTTTAAACAGATAATGTATTTACCAAGATAGTGTTGTATTATAATACATGTATCTGAACTAGCAATGTTTGAAAGTGTTATTTATGAATGTTTATGAACGTGGGTGGTGGCAGTATGTGTGGTATGTAAAGAAAAATCAATAAAGATCAGATTGAAAGAAAGAAACGTAAGAATTAATTCAAAATCTGATACAAAAAAGAACAGATCTGACAAGATTTGCTGTTTTTTAAATGTCAGATAAAATTAAAAATTTAATTTGCCTTTGGCGTAGTAAATATTAAAGTTTATAAACTATCATATCTAACTAGCAAGCAGAAGAGGAAAATTACTGAGCTTCATATTTTGTATATATGTGTGTTCTATCCTTGGCGGTCATTTAGTGTAGCAGGACCAAGGTTATGGAACAAGTTAAAAGTCTGTAAATCTGTTGACTCTTTTCAGAGAAAGTTAAAAACACTTCTTTAGCTAGTAAGATCTACTGTTTATAGATATTGAAATCTGTGTTTGTAAAGCGCCATTGAATGCTCAGGAAATCAAGACAAAAGAAAGGACAAGAAATGCTTGTCAACTTTCAGTTTATATTCTGAATAAACCCAGGCCCTTGTGTGCAACAGGTTATGCTGATTAAAGATTCCTGAAAACCTGATTAATTAAACAGAAACCAACAGTTAGCAGGATCAATTTGTTACCTCCAGTTCCAAACCACCATCTGTAGAGATGGCAATATTTGATATGTGCTTCCAAAAAAACAAAAAACCAAAACTCACTTATATCACTTATTGCAATATATTATGCTTTATCACCAAACATCCTTTGCGCTTAGTGAGATCACCAAACAATTAGTTTTAGTGGAATTACAGGAACCACAGATGTCTGATTAAAAATTGGAATGGTGCAAATTGATGCTATATGTGTCTCCGATACACATAAAAAATTTAGAAAACCTACAATCCCTTTAATTAGATGACCAAATCCCTTCATTGTAGTAGGAAATATAATTGTGCCTGCGGTAATGTCAAGGACAGTGGAAGCCATACCACTTTTTCTAAGAATCGGAAGTGTAAATTTAAGAAACAAAAATTTACTTACTTGCTACCTTTATATGAACCCTTCTGCCCAAAACAGTACCAACTGTATTTTTAGCGAAACATTCATAGAATCCATCATCAGATCGGAAATTGCCTTTCTCTTGATGAATAACCCGTCTAATATGTAATGATCCATTTCGTAATATCTCCACTCGCGAACGATGTTCTTTGTTCGTCAAACGAACTCCGTCTTTTTTCCAATAATACAACACTGGATCATGCTGTTTATTTGAGGTCACTGAACAGTTCACTAAAACACTAGATTTTTTAATTGCTATAATTGGGTCTTCTTCGTTTTCCCACACTATAATTCCTGGATCTAAATCATTTAACTGAGGTAGATTTGATGGTACACTTAACACTGAAATATATAAAGAAAAAATATCTAAATTCACTGAAGTTCTTAAAGGGACAGATGCGCCATTTTGGGGGTTGATTTGAGTCATGAATATATTGTAAATAGTCTTCAGAAGTACTAGAAATGTAAGAAAATCGATATATCACAGAGTATCTTAAATTGATTCATCATTTAAACATTCAAACACGGATAATTCTGGACACACATGGATTTGAAGGCTCAAATTTTAACGGTGAACTGATTAGCCTAGCTAAAAAATTCCTGTTTCTAGGACTAAAGTGTGATTGGTAAAAAAATGGCCAACCTGTTCTTTAACTATCTATACTTTGAGTATTACAAAATCAAAATGGCTATTAATTCCATGCTATATAATATAAAACACTAGTATGATCTTATTGTTTGATGTCACTTCCCCATTCTAATAAAGATTGAATCTTGATCCGTTAAATCTGCAACCACGCAGTTGTTCTCATTTTATTTTAATGTGCACAGCGTGTCGCACACAGAGCCTCGGTTTATTGTCCCATCTGAATGACTAGACTCTTTTTCCATGTCAACCCCGCTTACCTACATCACTCTCAGGCTCTGGGGAAAAGCGAGTTGAAAAATCTGGAGTTATTATCTCTACCTATGCCAAGATTGAACCATGGTCCTTCAGGTTAGTAATCGAGCAAGCGTCTATCTCACTGAGCCACTGCAGGGAGATTTTGTATTAATTTCAATGTGAAGAACTGAACTTATTATGCATACTATTATATAGAACCCCTATGATTTGAAATGTTTACATAAAAGAATGAAATATTGAGTTTTTAGTCACTGTTATTTTTACCAATCATACTTTAGTCTCAGAAACCGGAATTTCATAGCTAAGCTAATCTGTAATAGTGTGCACAAATCAGCATGGAAATATGAGCCTTCAAATCCATGTGTGTTGAAAATTATCCGTGATTGAATGTTAAATTGATGACTTAAGATACTGTGTGATATTAAGAAAAGACATTATAGAAATAGAGAGTAAAATTCCTAGTTTGAAGTATTTTTAAAGGGATTATGAGATTTTCATACATTTCTAGTACTTCCGAAGACTATTTACCCCAAAATTGCACACGTATCCCTTTAAAGGGGCATTATGATTTGTTTGTAGGTTGACAATTCTTTTGCTCAAATTTACACCCAAATCTAGAAAAATGTGTCTCTTTACTTAACACCGAAACTAGTTTAACATTTAATACATTCCCTAACACACTTTATCTAACCCTTTAAATACAAATTCAATTTGATCAAGAAGATATATATAGATATAAGTAGCATACTTTAAATATATTTTCTGATATTATTTACGACGTTTTTTGATACTGCCTCTTTGATTTGAGCACATTCAGTTACGATCCAAAGAAAATATATGAACAGTTATTTTCAAGCAGTTTAGTTTGTATGTAAAAAGAAAAAGAAGACAGTCTGATTAAAATTAGACCAAACTAGCATTCCATTTTTTACATAGCTTTTTCTATGTTACCACTCTAGTTAGGGTCTAAAGACACCGCTCAACATTCATCTGTTTGACGACACAGCCAGCCAATAAAATTTCTTCCCTCTCCAATGCTGGAATTAAGTGACGTGCACAAAAGGTGAATTCCAATTAGCATTACACTAGTTTATCAAGTTCACTATTTACGTTTTATTGAGTGTTCATAATTGACCAAGTTAAATTTGATTGGTTAAAGTAGAGGTCACTAGGTTAGGTCAAAGAAACGAGAGCAGTGTCTTTAGACTCTAACTGGAGTGGCTATATAAAAGTTACAGCTACAGAACGAAAGTTTGGTCTGATTTTAATTAGGCTGATAGGTGGAATGTTTATCTAAATCATCATCTTACTGTCTTTCCTCTCGATAATCAAATTTTACCAATTATATTTGAGTGAAATAGAATATCAATTTCAAAACAATATTGACAGTCTTAGAATTACTTTGCCTTGATCAAAATCAGTGACAGCCTCTTGAGACTGGGATTACAAATAGCAGACATACTAACTATGTTTTTTAAAAAATATAATTGATGTTGGACACATTTTTGGGGCAAAAATTGTACTAAAGATGATATTTTCAAATTTGTTAGATATAAAATTTGGGTACAATTGGGGTACAAACCAAGGCCCCCACTCCCATACCTTTACCCCCACTGTTGCCGCCATGCATCAAAAAAAATTTAAGTGTTACACCATTCACTCCAAGAAAGTTCAATTACAAATACCCTAAAATTTTGGCTGAAAATTCTGTAATAACAAATTTAAAAGTGATGATAAGTGCCTAAAAATTTAGATTTATCAAAGCAAATCAATCTCAGAAATAAGACAATATTTTGAAGTTTATTTTCTAAAATAATTGGTAAAATTTGAGTTGTCAAAAACAGAACAAAGACAGACGACATATTCATAATAATACGTCTTTCACAACTGAGTTATTCATAACTTTTCATCTGCTGCACAGTGAACTTTTTATTCACAATTTGACCTAAATTTCAAATAATTTCATTCATGCACAAACTTACATTATGCATTAATGCATGACATCTGTTTTTAAAATCTTCTTAAAAAGAGATCATAAAACTTAAATAGACACAAACACGCCCGCCAAATTACTTTCTTAAAATAACCATAGTAAAGATATCTAGAGACATTAATACTAGCGCCACAATGGTACCAATAATCATTAGAATTCTAAAATATCAATAGACAATATGTTTCATTACTGATTTCTTTTTTTAGAGAGTACAAGCGTTACATTATTATCCTCGCATAAGAATAGGTTTAAATTGATCTGCAGATATCAACTTGGATTAGACAAAGCCCTAGTATTTAAAATGTTTCCAAAACCAAGCCTATGAAAGCCAAAGACATCATGCTCGGCTGTTACAATTATTTTTGTAATTTTAAGGTATTTTGTATGTTTCACTGCCAAGCTTTTACAAATTTTGGAAACAGACGCCATGAAGTTTTTCACTGATTTCTTGTATTTCAAAGGTTACAGTTTTGCCAATTTTTAGAAATGAACCACCCCGATTTAACACACCTAGTAGCATACCTCCAGCCAATCAAATTTCTCTCTCTCCAGTGCTCAGATTATTAGACTAGTTTATCAAGTCCACTGGTACTGAACATTGTTGAAAAACGCTTTTTTAATGGTTATTTTGAATTAGCCCAGTAAAATTTGATTGGATAATGCAGATGTCATTGGGTTAGGTCAAGGTTAGGTGATACAAAGAAACAAGAGTGCAGATTTTTAGACCCTAACTGGTGTGGCTAAGTAAAAATAAAAGGTAGAATTAGTGTTGAAACGGTTAATCGGTTAACCTATTTCTGGTAGTATTTCACGGGTAACCACGGCTGATTTGAGATAATCGGTTAACCATTAATTTTATAAGAAGTAAAAAGAGAGCAATTTTGACAGAAAATTCGTTACTGTATGAGTCTTTAAGCTGTTTTCTTTAGTAAATAAACATCTTTATTGATTGAATAATTGAGATCAATAAATCAAGACACTAACGAGTTGCAAGAATTGTGGTCAAGATTATCAAGCCTCTTTTTAATATAAGTTCAACTAATTACTCGTTCTGGATAATCGGTTCACGATGGTCTTAGTCGCTGTGTGCACTGTTATGTTATTAAGTTAAACAAATAAGCACTGTAATCATTATCAGACGTTCGGCACGCGCCACGGTTCGTTGAATCTTGTTATTATTTTTATTGTATTGCGGAATTTAACACAGTGTTTTTTCAGCATGTTCTAGTGTTTTAATAAGTTTTGTTATTAATTTTGTACCAACAATTCGCAGGGAACTAGCCAAAATCTTCCTGGGTACTCATTTACACTTACTCTAGTTTAGTTAACGATGAGTTACCCCCGTAAATGCAGTTTTTGACTCCTTTTAAAATCTTTAGTAATTGACCGGGATTAACCGGGCAACAAACGGTTATTGCCGACGATTACCCGGTTCATAAAATTCACTAACCAGGTAGAATTCACACTAGGTAGAATCGTTCAATTGGTTGTATCTCATGATTTTTACCATTGTGATAGTGGTGTCGCGCGAAGCAGGCCATGCTTTATCTTTTTGAAACACCTCATGGTATTTCTCTTTGGAGGAGTCCACTACTACAGTACTTATGCTCTCGATTTTGCCTTACTTTGGACAAGATTTTGATTAACAGAATTGTCTTTTTTATACTTACAGAATCAATGGATATCATAAAAGAAATGTAATGTTCTTTGATAATACAAACATAGTCCTGCTCAATTGATGTTTAGGATAAAATGCAAAATAAAATGTTTAAAGACCTTTGTGTTTGAATTTGTTTTAATAAATTAAAAAAAAAAATTCATTTATCCTCCTACCAAAGCTGTCTCGCAGCCTACATCTTTTACTAAAATAGATAATCTATCAATCTGTTGCTAAGCACCGATAAAAGATCTTTTGTATTGAAGACCCGTATACACACACAACATTTTTGGTAACATTTTGTGCTCAGTAACAGTGGTTGCGCCAATGGGGCGCACAGGGGGGGGGCATTTGAAAAACTCTCAATTGCACCCCCACTTTATTTTCGACAAATTAAAAAATACGATTTTTGTTTTTGCCATAAGATATGTGTCAGAATGCACCAATTCTATCCAATTTTTCTCTTTCAGACGCTCCATTAGACACTTCCTCAGAGTTGCTGTAATTTGAATTCAGTCTCAACAGTTGTCCCCTATTGAGTCAGTCTGCCCTCTATTTGTACCGCCAATTTCAGGAGACTGGCGCTGCCACTGCTCAGCAACTCACATGGGCAATATATTTATATACAGCAACAGTTCGATAACATGTTGCTGCAAGTTTCTGAGAAATTGTGGATTTGGGAAGAAAATTCATTATGTAATGCAAGATTCAAAGAGAATTTTAAGAATCTTGATTGAAAAACAGCAAAGAATGCGTAAACCAGAGAAGAGATTGTGGACAAGGATGGATAGTACTTGAGAGACCCAGGTCTACTACTGAAGGAGTTGTGATTGGGGAACAACCCCTCATACCAGACTATTGTCAGAATGGATAAACATAAGCATTTGAGAAACTCCTAGAAAGTCGGGCCTCTCTTAGCAAGGCAATACACCAACCTGAGAGATTCCATTTTGTTTACATCACATGGATTCACCTAGATCCTGTGATTTATAGTCCATTTCTGATTGGATTAAACTTGGTGACACAATTTACATATCGGCAACAGAAATAATCTTGCATTTATTTCAGCAACATGATTTAGAACTGCATATAACAACTTTTTTGCAAACATGGCATCTTCACAACATGTTGCGTATCTTGTTAACGAAAATGTTATTAGTCTGTTCAGTACTTTAGGTATTAAAATATTTCTCTTTCTTTCAAACATTTGTTACCTACTTTTTTTTTATTTCTAAATAGTGTGCAAAAGTCAAAGTTGAATCACCTTAGGTCTATTTGTTAAACTTTCGCCTTTTGTCAAACCTTTTCTGTTCTCTTAACCTAGAGAGTGTTTTAAATTCTTCTCACAACATTTATGATAGTGTTGAAGGATACACATAAAAATCTAAATAAATAAAATGAATATTTACACTGGGTCTATAACCTTGACACATGTTCAATTTTAAAGCGAGAATTGGAATGCCCTATTTCCCTCTCAAATTTTGGCAAAATAATAAAATTTCAACAGCTGGAAATTTCACAACAAAAATCTCTTAGTTACCAATTTTTTTTTAGGAAATGAAATGAATTTTACATCCTACATAAAGATCGGCCATGCAGTGTGCAATAAGGGAAATCAGTAAAGCGGTATAAGCCTTATCCTTTTCAATTCGATTTCAATTTTTCAACTGTTGACAGATCTGTAGCACACAAGGCCTCAATTTTCCCATTCCAGTGATGAAACGCTATCTCCATGTCAGCCCCTCAGACCTAAATCACTGACAGGGGAAACCTGGTTGAAAAATGCAAAGGTAGTATCTCAACCTTTGCCCGGATTGAACCCTGGGTCTTCAGGTTAACGTGCAAGGGTTTAACTTACTGAGCCATCAGAGCAAGAAGGGACACACAGTAAAAATACAGCACTATGCATCTTGTAGCCCCTACTGACAATTTCATAATCACAAAATCAATAAAAAATTAAGAAAAAACATGAAAAGCCAATTTTTACTAAGAACATAATAACTGAAATAACAAATACTTCAATGATACCAGTATATCTACAATATAGACCTTATCTTTTAACCTTCATTCACAGTCCATGTCTTTTAGTGCTTGTGTCAGTGATATCATTTGTTAAAATGGTTGCCTTAATCTTTAAAATATGCAGGCTCTGAAGAAATGTCTGATGTCATCAAATGGTAGGTGCCCAATCTTAATTGGGAAAACAGTACATTCTTAATTATCTGTGCCTGCCATCCTATTATTTTGTTTTCTTTCATTTTTGACTGAAAATTGAGGTATCCAAGAATAGTTTGCTTGCTAAACTGAAGATCCAGGGTTCAATCCCTGCATAGGTTAAGACAATACCTTCTGATTTTTCAACCCGGTTTCCCCCAGTCAGTGATGCAGGTAAGAGGGGCTGGCTTGGAAAAAGCATGTAGTCGTACGGATGGGTTCAATAAACCGAGGCTACAGGCTGTGCATGTTAAAGATCCCTCGACAGTTGGAAATTGAAAAAGAGCAGGCTAATGTCGCTGTCCTGCCAAAATTTCCCACATTGCACCCTGTGAACACTATAACTGATTAGCTTAGCTGAGCAATTCATGTTTCTGAGACTAAGGTACGATTAACCTTAGAAAATGGTGGACTATGGCCTATGATAAATTGCAAGCCTCCTTGGAAGAACTCCATGTATTCAAATTAGCTGATTTAAACATCAAATTTGAAATGTGAGTGCTCTTTGCAGTGAAAGAAATTTGCTCAAAACTGTCCAAACTTTGAATGGCAAGAGGCAAACCTCACCTACCATATTTTAGAATAAATAACTTTTATCAACATGAAACCATATTGAGAGAAAAATTGAAAAAAAAAAATATATAATTCATAAAAATGTGGTGAACATAGATGTAAAGACCCATATGATTTCAAATAATGAAATTTCATGAAAATTTAATCAAGATATTTTCAAAGATATTTTAAAGATATTACTTATTTCTAATTACAGTTTTGATCTTGAAAGAGTTTTTTATCTTTATTACATCTTTAGTTTTTATCTTTTAATTCAAAGTTCAAAATTACAGTTTTTAAATGGCAGTGTTTAATTCAATTTTTCTGCTATTAAATTCAGGGTGGGCAAAGTTATTCTTTAAAGTGATACTACATCTTAGAATGAAGATAAAATTTAAGTTCTCAAGAATGGTCAATATGAGTATATAT
Organism: Lottia gigantea; assembly: GCF_000327385.1. NCBI lineage: Eukaryota > Metazoa > Mollusca > Gastropoda > Lottiidae > Lottia > Lottia gigantea. Next base: position 91,958 of record NW_008707443.1, read on the forward strand.
TCATCAGTTAACATACCTGGTGTCATAAAGTCACAACAGAATCCCTGGAAAACTTATAGAACTAAATAATTATTGACAAATGCTTAATCTTAATATTAAGCGTTTTTTTGTTGTTTTTTTTTTTATAGTTAATTGCATTTTTAAGGATAATTACTAAGTTTTTTTGATTTATTGGATTATATAAGGATCCTGTTATGTTATTTATGACATCAGGTGTATCTACTGATGAATATAACAGCTGATAAAGCTTAATCAAAGTGATATAATCAGTTTCTGTCTTAAACAGCTAATAAAGCTTAATCAAAGTGATATAATCAGTTTCTGTCTTAAACAGCTGATAAAGCTTAATCAAAGTGATGTAATCATTCTTTGCCTTAAACAGCTGATAGAACTTAATCAAAATGATATAATCATTTTCTGTCTTAAACAGCTGATAGAGCTTAATCTTCTTCGACAACTTATAGATCTTAAACAGCTGATATGAATTAATCAAAGAGATACAGAGCTATAAACAGCTGATATAAATTAATCAAAGGGTTACAGAGCTATAAACAGCTGAAAAGATATAAGTTAATCAAAAGGTTACAGAGCTATAAACAGCTGATATAAGTTAATCAAAGGGTTACAAAGCTATAAACAGCTGATATAAGTTTATCAAAGGGTTACATAACTATAAACAGCTGATATAATTCAAAGGATATAGTGCTATAAACAGCTGTTATAAGTTAATCAAAGGGTTACAGAGCTATAAACAGCTGATATAAGTTAATCAAATGGTCACATAGCTATAAACAGCTGATATAAGTTAATCAAAGGGTTACAGAGCTATAAACAGCTGATATAATTTAATCAAGGGATATAGTGCTATAATCACTATCTGTCTTAAACAGCTGATAGAACTTGAATGGATATAGTGCTGATATAGACAGAAACTTGTGAAGATATTACCAATGTTACTTCATCAGCCATTACTGCTTAAACAGCCTGGCAGCTCCAGTCTGATCCACAGATAAGAAGATTTTCTTGCAATTTTGAACAGTAGTGTCTTGCAACTTAACAAAGAGTAACCAGCCATTTTAATGCCAATGTTTTCAATTTTCAAGGGTTGATTTGGGTCTTGAATATATTATGTAAATAGTCTTCAGAAGTACAAGAACTACACAAAAATTGTATAATCCTTTCAAATATACCTAGAAATTTCACTTTATATTCCTTTTGTCTTTTTCTATATCATGGCAGTTTTTCAAGAAAAGACGAGTCCTCATTTTAATTTTCAAATGTGGGGACATGTGGATTTGAAGCCTCAAATTTCGATGGTCAAATGTGTACACGATTACTGATTGGCTTAGCTAAAAAAATTCCAGCTTCTGAGACTACATTGATATCATGATATTGGTGATAATTGAAAATTGAACAATCCAAGTTTTTTGTTAAAGTTTAAGTGTACTGGACATTAGATTTTAATTTTGAAAAGGGATACGGATAGCATTTAACTTTATCAGATATTAAATAGACTATTTAAGCAATTATATTCAGAGAGAGCCCTTGCACCTTAAATAAAGTTTAATAATATAAAAAATTACAATCCAAAGGAGACAACAGAATGCAACAGATCAATTTGATTCATATTTTTTCTTTATTTCAACTTCTGTAGATGCTTGAAAAAATAAACTTCGCGCTGAGTTAAAATTTTTCTGAACATTATTTCGACAAATTTTTATATTTCACATTATAGGTTTCTATTTGGAAAACCCAGGCAAGTAACTTAATGTTGCAGTTAAATTAGAAGTTAAAAATGAATGGATCTATCACTTTTTCGAAATACTTTTTGCCTTTTAAAAATGCATATTTATTTATCTTTTGTAGTCCTATGTTTATAACTACCCTGTGTTTATAAGCATCCTATGTTTATAAGTATCCTATGTTTACAAGTATCATGTTTACAAGTATGCTATGTTTATATATGTTTATAAGTATTCTATGTTTATATATGTTTGTAATTATCCTATGTTAATAAGTATCCTATGTTTATAATTATCCTTTGATAATAACTAACCTATGTTATAAATATCCTATATTTATAATTATCCCATGTTTTTTACCCTATGTTTTATAACTATCCTTATAACTAACCTATGTTTATAAGTTTGCTAAGTTTATAACTATCATATGCTTATAATTATCCTTATAACTATCTTATGTTTATAATTATCCTATGTTAATAACTACCCTGTTTTATGACAATCCCACCCTTATAACTATCCTATATTCATAACTACCCTATGTTTATATCCATGTTTATAATCTATTCTATATTTATAACTATCCTATGTTTATAACAAAGTATCTTATACCTATGCCATGTGTTTATATCTATCCTATGTTTATATCAATCCTATGTTTATAATTATATTATCAATTTATATTATTGTAACAAGTCATTATTGATATGTTTAACAGCTATTAATAATCCATCACAAAATACAGTGTGCTACTTTGTTTTAAATATATTCACTGTAAAATACAACCGTTAAGAAAACAAGAAGCTTTCACCAAATATATTTTAGGATATTATAAAAAAGGGCGACCGATTTTCCCGTGCGATATGCTTGAGTTTGGGTTTGTATACACAAGCAACATGTTAACCGTTACTGCATAATAGCGATTGTTGTATATATATAATTGAGTGTTAGGTAATAGTGGATAACAACCACTCAAAATGGCCGTTTGATTAACCCTCTCTTCACTTCATTTAACTCTCGTATCAATCAAAAACTCGGCTTTATAAATCTCAAACCATATAAAATGGACATTAGGGTAAAAGATTTTTAGAGGAGAATGTCTTTAGTTCAACACATTTGACCTAAATACTGTAGTGCGCCATCTTGGTGTTACCTCATAGGTCGTTCAAAATAGCATTTTTATATGAACGTTGTTTTTAAAAATGTTTAAACGTTTTCAACTTACCTCGATTGAAATTGGTGATTAATATGAAAATCAAGGCGATATAACACCGATATAAATCAATATGCGCCATCTATTTTGTGATAACATGTATGCAATAGGAGCACATAATGCACTGCAGTATTTTCCGCGAGTTGCTATTACACTGTATGACGTATTCACTCATATGCAAACCGACTTGTTCAAATAAACCAAGAGAGCAGGCGTGTTCAGTTATTTAACGGCACTTTTCCCATGTTATAATAGCTACCACTGGATACAACATGTACAATGGCATTTATTACATTTATGGATGGAAAAATCTTACTACTGATCAAAATTCATTCGTGATTATATTATAATAGAGCGTCTGGAGTCTAAAAATAAATAATAGTTATGTCATCGATTTTTTACTTTTGGGCACAGACAGGGAATTAATTGGTTTAAGTGATCGTTTGGACTATTGGCCTAATTTCTTCTCTTGGTTTAGATAATGATCTTTTTCTTCTTGAATAGTAGAGAGTCAAAATAAAGAAAGCTCCGAATCATAAAATTATTTCAAGTTATAGGCTACGTAAACAGTTTGTCTACAGTTTGACCTCGAATTCCTGATAACTTCAATAGATAATTGCCAGAAATCATTTCAAAGGAATTTGCGTGGAATGAAAATCGATTAAATGGGTTCGAATTTCAATATTGAAGTCTTGGTCTAGATTTATCCTTTACATTTCTGCAGTTATATTTTTATATTCGACTATTAATACTTTTAGACCAATTAAACATGCATTGCATTATAGTCGGTCTGAATTGCGTAGTTTACATTTCTTTTGCCTTTTGCGCAATTGGTATTTTCATACTAATAAAACTTCCTTTGTGTCTTGTTTCTTAAAAATATAACTAGAAAAGTATCGGTGTCCTTGAGAATCAAAGAATTCTCAAATATCAAAAAAAGATCTGACGTCACTATTCCCGAATGAGCCAATTACAGGCTAACCTTGAGAATCTGAAACGTTAATAATTTTACAAATACAGCTACAGCTACAAATCTGCATTTTATGTGGATAAAACACGCTTATTTCTGAAGTCCAATAGGCCTAGTATGAAATATAGGACATTCGCGCTGATACTATTACTAATTTTGTTTGTTATGATCGATAATTGACTTCCTTAACTTGGTACTTAAAAAATCATTCACTCATGTCGCTAAGATATTTGTGGATAGAGAGGGGGGTTGGGAGGGGAGGGGGGCGTTGGAATCATTAATTTTTATTGGGAACGAATAGGCTATATAGGCCTATAGTAAAACTCTTTATGATGAAAATTATGAGAGCATATTCCAGTCCCGTAGCTATATTAGAAGGCAAAGAAGGGTATTGCCAAAATGGACACCCCCCCACCCCCCATAATAAAATTCTGACAATCGATCAACTCCATTTCTGTAACTAAACAAGCAAACACCATTGCCCCACCATTGGGTATTATATCACTTGCTACGCCGCCTGCGGGCCTGTGTCGTTCTTTATGACTGTCACGTTTAGCCCATTTCTTCAGGACTCTTTTTTTATAAAGGTTGTGGAAACATGTACCCTTGATGCACCGTTTTCTGAACTTCAACAATTCTGATTGCGCATTTTTGTTATATTTAGTAGCCAAAGGGCGACAACTCAAATTAGTTGTTGTCTGTCTTCTGTTATATCAACATTTTTGTTGTCTTAGAATAATCATTAACCAAAAGAGTTTCTTCCCTTTAATCATAGTTATCAATTTTTGGATCTTGCATTTACTACAGTAATGGGCTGAACATTGGGTAAAATAGCTCTTCGCTGATCGTCAAAAGATGACCCTGGATTCGCCATTTTTGGGGGTTGAATATATTTAGTAAGTCTTCAGAAGTACTAGAACAGTTTACAATTCGCATGATTTCATCAAAAATATCTCAAACTAGAACCTTCACTATATATATAATTATGTCTTTCTATATGACAGAATCTAAAAAAAAAAGACGAGTCGTGTTTCAACTTTCAAATGGATTTAAAGGCTCAAATTTCGATAGTGATGTGTGAAGACTATTACTGATTAGCTTAGCTAAAAAAAATCTAAGGTCCGATTTGTCTAAGGAATGGTGAATCTATCCTTTTTAAACAACGCGAAAAAGATAACAGGGATAATCTAAGAGAAAATCACGAAAAAGGATATAAAGGAGAAGAAGGTTATGCCATCGATCACATGCCATCGATCAAGGATTAATTTATAAAACTTGGAAAATGAGTCAATTTTTATCAGTGGACAAGCTGGTGACTTAATTAAGTATCCATAAACATTATCTTAAGCGTATTTTAAACAAAATTAAATTGACTTTTTTGCATTTACAGGGATTCCATTTAATAGTTATTTTGAAAATAATAATAGCCTATAAATAATCTTATTGGCTAAGTTTCAGAATATTTATTTTAAGAGGTAATATTCCTTTAAGTATTATTAGGTGTATTGATGAAAAATTATTATGACATAGATCACAATAAGTTTTTTTTGTATTAACAGTAAACACCAAACATCGTTTCAAGTTATTATTTCCTATTGAAGGAAATCGTTCTCACTTATATCTACAAAAATCGATACAGGCTGGTACAGGATAGAGATACGTAAAGTTTGGCTCATGAGATCCGAGGAGTTCCTTACTACGGTTGAGAAGGAAATGAAAAGGAAATCTTAAATCCTACGTTTTTGCACCTAAGATTGGGCAACGCCATGCATTGTGCAATGGATGCAATTTTTCCAATTGTCAAGCCTGAAGAGCAACTCACGGAGCCTAGGTTTCTAGATTTCATCTTTGGCTATTATAAGCGGTAACCACACTTGATTGTTCAGGCATTCCATTTTTCGGGAAGCATTGCAAAGAAAACGACCCCACCAAGGATTTGGGATCCTACCCAAAATGACTCCAATCGGCCTGTAAATAAGCCGATATCATAATCTGGTTCTTGCATCGCTTCCCTTTAAATGCTCAATCACGTGACAAGGGAAATCTAAACATGGCGCAGGACAGTAAACCACGCGTATTAGTACTGGGAGGTATGTATGATATTTTCTCTATGTCAGTCTCTCATTTTAATTTAAACAATGGAATTTGTCGTTTTAGTATTCATTGATGACATTGATACCGAAATAATTTCTGTTCTGCGCTCATCTCTCTTGTGTTGTCTTCATAAAGAAAATAAATGAATCACATTATTTTTTATGGTTTTGTTGACATTGACTTGACTGATCAATCATCCAAATTAATCACTGTTAAGATTTTGATTGATTCAGAAATAATTTCAACTTTGAATCATAGTTGGACGCATCATGTATTTTCTTTAAGTTTTTGTTTTTAAAGCTTGAATTATACATCGCCAAATATTGTAAATGAATGCATAGGCGTAGCTTGTTGGCAATAATTTTGTGTAGGCTAATTCAAATTGTTGTAATGTGGAACAGTGTCAGAGGAACTTAATATTTCATTTAGGCCTGATATTAAAAAGTGAAAAATGTTTTGTTCCTTTGTGAGGTGTTACGAAAACCTTCTTGGGATGAAAGATTAAAAATACTTTTGATGTGCATGATCATATCTTATGTTGGGATCAAATTAAAGATTTTACTTTGAGACACATTTTTGTATGAATTGAAATGTTAATCTCCAAATATTACTGAGAGTCTTAGTTTGTCTTTGGGTTGATCAAAATGCCAACCATTGAAAACAAAATTATTTGAAACTATGATTTTACAGAGGGAGATTTTCTGTTAAAAATGTTTCAATTTTCACATGAAATTTCTTGGAGAGAAGTGTGTTCATTTCAAGTGCAAAATTTTCAAAACTTATATATTCATGGACCCAAAGGCAATTTAAGACAATTGGTATACACTTGAAAATCATATTTTGAATATTTGTGACATGAGAGAAAAGTTCAATTTAGAACTCAATGTAGCCAGAGAATAGCTAGTACCACATGTAAAAGTAGATACATGTATAAAATGTAATTTGCAGTATTATTGTAAATGATAAATTTGTTATTTGACTAAGATTATGTCTGAATTAAACCTTTTCCTGGTTCATGAAATTTTACTTACAGATGGAATTTGAAATAGGCCTAGGCGTAGTGTATTTTCAAAATTTCTACCATGATTGCACACTGCATTGCAGTGTCTGTTTTAAGTTTTCGGCTGGAGATGACAATATTGTCAGGGGTGAGACATAGTATTTTAGGATCTTCAGCACAGAGATAACAAAAAAAATCCAAGGGGTTTCATGTTTGCTGTTGTTTAAATTCATTCTGAAGATGATATGGTTGTGTGTCAAACATTCAATGGCTTGTTTATTGACCTTGTTGCCATATTATATTACAATAATCCTTTAGCGATCCTATATTACAATAGTTTCCAGAATATGACAGTACTAATTAAGTTCATTTCTGTTAAGCCTCTTAGAAAGGGATTAGATTCTTTGTAAGGTAACAGAATCAATTTTTATTTACAGGTACTGGATTTGTTGGTAGGAATTTTGTGCACTATCTACTGGAAAATGATTTGGTGTCAAAGGTAATATAAACTTATGTTTTTATAAATGTGTCAGACTATAAAGTTAGGAAGTACCACTAGCTTGATCCTGGAGAAACTAGCATCATTAGCTAGCACCAACTGATCCATTGATCTGAATTCATCTACAACTAGGCCTACAACGTAAAAATGGCAGTTCTTATCGGTCTCTCAATGATTGTTAAGCTAATCCTCTTCTTTTTTTTGTATTCAAAAACTTAGAGATGAAAGCATATTATTTTCCTTAGAAGGGATACATTAATGGCTGATGGCCTCTAGCCAAATTAACAAGTGGCTATATGGCTAGATTCAATATTAATATTCATGTTGTTGACAGCTGGCCTAGTTATTGTTTACTATCAATATGGTATTGTATAGGAATTCTGACCTCACATAATATTACTGTGACATATTCTATTATTGTTGCCACCTGTACCATTGTTTATATTCTTATGTTCAGAACTTACAGAACTTTGTAAAGATATATATGCACAAATTAGATGTTAAGAATTCTTTTCCCATTTCTTACCCTATAACACTGTTCTTGGTATTAAAGGGATAGGTGCGCCATTTGTTTGACCAATCAAAACTTTGTCTTAGAAATGGGAATTTTGTAACTAAGAACACTGTCGAAATTTGGCCTTCAAATCCATGTGTGTCCAGAATTATCCTTGTTTTAAAGTGAGAACTCTTCAACTTAAGATACTCTGTGATATATAGTAAAATTTCTAGTTTGAAGTATTTTTAAAGGAATTATATGATCTTCGTACATTTCTAGTACCAATATTCTGAAGACTTTTTACATATATTCAAGACTAAAATCAACCCTCCAATATGGAGATGGCAAAATTCTTTCAAGTTAAAATTGAAGTAAAAAACTATCATAAAGAACATATAAAGAATTAGTAGCTTTTTTGAATCATACCATTCTATCAGATGTCTGTAGTTTTTCACAGTATAGGGCAGTAGTAAAAATTGCTACAAATATAGACTGGTTTATAAATAAGAGCTGCATTATAAATGCTTGATTTTAATGGAATTTTGGGATAGGTCAACCCTCCGTTTGAGCAATTGTACCTTAATTTCAGAAACAGGAATTTTTTAGCTAAGCTAATCAATAATAGTGTTCACAGCTCACCGTCTAAATTTTAGCCTTCACATCTATGTATGTCCAGAATTATCCGCATTTGACAGTTAAAATGACGACTCATCTTTCTTTAAGACTTTCCCAAAGTGAAATTTCTAATTTGAAATTTATTTGAAAGGATTAGGTGTTTTTTTGGTACTTCTGAAGACTATTTACATAATATTCAAGACCCAAATCAATCCCTGAAAATGACGCAATTGGCCTTTAACATTGATTCAAGCTGATGGAGATAGTCAGTATAAGGATTAGTACAAATTGTATTATTGAGTTATGAATAGTAATAAAACAATAAATAAAGGTACTATATAAGCTTATTAGATTATGATATTATGTAAATATTTATTTGGTAGATTAGAGTTGTTGACAAAGTTCCACCTCAAATGGCCTGGTTAAATCAACAACACAGGGTAAGTTTATATAATTTACATTGTAAACAAATTATTGATGTCTTGCCTAGCCTAGATAGTATCATATCTCAATTACTAGTGTCACTAGGAAAATACTAAGTAATGATAAGACAACATTTTTTTATATAAAGCTTATAAAATATATATATATTTTCTCTCATGTATTTCTTGCTGTAAGCTTTCATAAACTGAAAATGAAGATCAAGTTGAAGTTCAAAGCGTTTTCTGAAAATTTTCTTTTGTCCCCTGTAACTTTGTACAATGAAACCGTTCCATTTTTTTTCATCCGATTTTCATGAAACTTGGTATGATCAAAAACTGAGTTTGGGCAATTTGTAATTTCTAATTTTAACCTCTTTGTTTATTCCCCTTATTTCAAATATAGTGAAAATACAACATTAGTTCCTTAAGTTTATTTTTTATAGCTGTATGATCAAAAAATGAACCCTGTTGTTAAAGGCTATGATCAAACTGTGAAGGTTAAGTGAGAACTTTTGCAAATAATTTGACTTGCACCGTTGTAGGGTACTGGCATATTTCTTCATCTATTAGCACCTGTAAAAAGTGATATTTTTTTTTGAAGGAAAGTTTTACCAGTCCTCTAATTGAGTTTAAACATGGTAATTTGATCAATCCAGGTAAGCAATAGCTTGGAATATCCCCTGAATTTGGTTTTGAAAATACATTTTTTATCTCATCTCAACAACAAATATTGAAATGTGATGATTCCCCTCATGAATCTGAAAATTCTATAAAAACATGTATCAACATAGAAAAATGTATCAAGACATGTATCAACATAGAATAATGTATCAAAACATGTATCAACATAGAAAAATGCATAACCATAGAAACATGTGTAATAAAACATGTATCAACACAGAAACATGTATTGAAAAATGCATAACCATAGAAACATGTATTGAAAAATGCATCACCATAGAAACATGTATCATAACAAGTATCAACATAGTATAGAAATATGCATTGAAACATGTATCACTATCAGCATAGAAACATGTATCACAATCAGCTTGGAAACATGTATCACCATCAGCGTGGAAACATGTATCACTATCAATATAGAAACGTATCTATATCAGCATAGAAACATGTATCGCTATCAGCATAGAAACATGTATCACTATCAGCATAGAAACATGTATCGCTATCAGCATAGAAACATGTATCATCATCAGAATGGAAACATGTATCCTCATCAGCATGGAAACATGTATCATTATTAACATAGAAACATGTATCACTATCAGCATAGAAACATGTATCACTGTCAACATAGAAACATGTATCACCATCAACATAGAAACATGTATCACTATCAACATAGAAACATGTATCACTATCAGCATAGAGACATGTATCACCATCAGCATAGAAACATGCATCACTATCAGCATAGAAACATGTATCACTATCAGCATAGAAACATGTATCATTATTAACATAGAAACATATATCACTATCAGCATAGAAACATGTATCATTATTAACATAGAAACATGTATCACTATCAACATAGAAACATGTATCATTATTAACATAGAAACTTGTATCACTACCAACATAGAAACATGTATCATTATTAACATAGAAACATGTATCACTATCAACATAGAAACATGTATCATTATTAAAATAGAAACATGTATCACTATCAACATAGAAACATGTATCATTATTAAAATAGAAACATGTATCACTATCAACATAGAAACATGTATCATTATTAACATAGAAACATGTATCACTATCAACATAGAGACATGAATTAAAACAAGAAACATGTATTGATATAGATCAACCTCAAACCAAGATAACTAGTTGTTGTTGTTGTTTATTATAGCCACAACAGAAGATGCTTTTATTGATTCTGATGGACATGATTTTGACTATGTTGTTAATTTAGCTGCAGAAACAAAATATGGTCAGTCAGATCCAGTAAGTTCCTTTTGTTTACTAATAAATTTCTTTTGTCCAATAAAATTTCAGGAAAAAAAATCTTAATGTGCCTGCAGTAAAAAATTAGATTTGACTGTCTCAGTGAGTAAAACACATGCTTCTCTAACCTGAATATCCAGGGTTCAATCCCTGAATATGTTGTGATATATTTTTCAATCAGTGGTTTCCCCCTGTCAGTGATGAAGGTATATTATTATTATAGGTATATGAAGAAGGTATTATTAAACTTAGTAATACCTGTATGAAAGCAGCCAGTAATCATCCTAATATTAAAATGTATGTAGAATTTTCTAGTGGACAGATGCACTCTACAGATAAGGTTAGTATTCCGATTTCAGATTGAGAAGAATTTACTGTAATGCAGAATATGAAATTGGGTCAACTAGATAGACATTTTTTTTATTGTCATCTTGAATTTTGTGTTGTTTTTTATGAACCATGGAACAGTGGCAGGATGCTCTTATGTGCTTAGACATAGCAAGTTTGGGTTATTTCTGCTGCAATGGCCTAAGGAAATAAATTGTGTTTACTATTATTTTGATACTAAAATATTAAGATATTTTTTTTTTATGGGTGGTAAAGTACATAATCAGTTGAGTGTATTATTTTTGAGAATTAGAAACCAACGTCCAGATCTCATACAACAAAATGCCACCCTGAAACTTTCAGTTTTATTTTTATAGAAACCTGTAAAAGAAGATACTAAATGTGAACCATGGACACATCTTGCTAAACATAAACTACAAGTTGAAAAAGAACTGTCTAATTACCCTGATTTGAAGCATATTATAATTAGACCTGCTATAATATATGGTCTAGCAGATAGACAGGGACTCAGTAAGTTCATATATATATATATATATATATATATTTTATGCACCTACATTCGATATCTCTCTTTTAATGCTTGACTCAGTTGCATTTTGATATGTTCCTCTTCGGTACTTTAAATTTTCAACATTATAGTGTTTTATTAAAGTCATCACAATGGACTGTGACCATTTGTGATCCTGCAGCGACCAAAAACGTTCCGGATCGCCAGAAAACGTGACAAAAAAGCGAGAAAAAGTCCCATATGATTATAAATTCTTTAACAGTCTTACTCAATCTGCTATATGCAACCATATTGTGTTCCTAAGTCACGTCTCTATTAAATCTAAGGGCTTGGTGCATTTAACTATTATTGCATTCATGGAGATGTTACGACTTTTGTCTCAAGACATTCTCCATTGTCATATTTCATTTTCAGCTCCTAGGCTGATGATTGGTGCTATTTATAAATATACAAATGAAAAGATGAAGGTTCGTTATAAAAACTTTACGTAAAAATTGTACAAAACCATATAAGAATGTGGACTTAGTATATATTATACCTTTGACATTTCTTGATAATTTCATAGATGCTATAGTTTTCATCTGATTTGTATAAATTTATATGGGCATATGAAAAATAATTAATTCTTGGATGGGTTTGAATAAGAGGATATATGAACAAATATTTACTTATTGCATTTGATTTGATAAGTGTCCAAATCAGATACTCATTGTTTAAACATCAGAAGCTATGAAATCTGTTTGATCCTTTTTGATCAAGATTTTACTGAACACAATTTAAAGGTGAATTTTGTGAGATCATGGGTGGGCAGGTGAAGTTATCCACAGTTAATCAAGAAACCTAATATCTATATTAACTGCTATTGTATTTTGTATTGTTGTAGATGTTATGGACTAAAGATTTAAAGATGAATACAGTACATGTAGTAGATGTATGTCGAGCTACCTGGCATCTGTTTACGCATGGTAAATCAGGTGAAATCTATAATTTATGTGATAAAGGTGATACAGGTTAGTTTCTCATTCTTCTGGATTTCTTTCTTAAGGGGACACATTCACCATTTTTTGACCATTTGTACCTTAGTCTCAGAAACAGGCATTTTTTAGGTAAGCTAATCAGTAATAGTGTTCGCAGCTCACTGTCAAAATTTGATCCTTTAAAGCCATGTGTGTACAGAATTATCTGTGTTTGAATGTTAAAATGTTACTGATATCTATCAAATGTCTAGTGGCCCCTTGTCAAAATGATACTATGAAATAGATGCGGGATCATAGCTGGGCCAGCCTCTTTTCCTCTTTGTTTCCATGTAGAAATGCTTCTTGATATCAAAAGCTTGATATTTTGTAACTTGGATTTAAAGGAATATGCTATATGTTTTCTGACACTCAATGGGTTGAAGACAAAAGTCAAACTTGGCCTGACAGAGAACTTATGAGTGCTGGCATTGCCTGTATAATATGGTATTTGAGCTAAAATATCACCCCATTTTCTCATTCTGAAAGTCCAGAAGCTAATTTCATTCTTTTTGCGAAAGTTTGTCTACAAAGAAAATAATAAATATGTCTCTATTGATTTTTTAGCCACAGTTCCTCTTTGATTATTTCAGATCAAGGTGAAATTAGTGAACTAGTATCAGAGATATTTTCTATTAATTATGACTTTGTTGGTTCTATCATGTCTAATATGGCTAAGGTAAGTGTCACAAGTTGTTCAACTATTTTCTTGAATTTAAACTGTTGATTAGTTTAGTATGGATCTAAAATTTCCAAGCATTGTTTTTGATCTAAAAAATTGATTTACTACTAGAATTTGCAGTCAGCTGGATTGCACAAAATCATGATGGCAACTGTGATATTTCAGGCATTTTTGTGCTCAAGTTGTCTAAATTGGAGCTTGATTGAATTATCTCATTTATTTGTGAAATTTTAAGGTTTTACGCATTGGGTTGGTTACTTGTCGAGTTCTGCAGGTTCAGGATTGGTGGGATCAACAGGACATTGAATAAAACAAGTTGAAAAAGAATGCCTTTCACGTGTGCCGAAAAAATAGTAGGTGCATTCAGAATTCAAAATGGCGGAGAAAGGAATAGAAAGGAAAATTTGTCACATAATCCAGTTCAATACTGTTCAATTGAGTCCAGAATTGGAACTCATCTATTGAGCTCCATCACAGACTGCAACAAAGGATTCATAAATCCCTTGCAAGAATAATCCCACCTTATCTCTAATAAATATATATTATAGCTGAATATGAGTAGTATGGTAGAAGATATTAATGATAGTCACCTAGCACCCTGGGCTGATGCTTGTCAAAAAGATGATATTTCTAACACACCTTTAAATCCTTGTATAGATCAGGTAAGATTCCAGTGGCTTCAAAATATTGCATGATGTATTTATGGTGATACATGTTTGGTTGTGTATTGATAGTTTTGAGATACTATGCATTCTGACAAACCATATGTTTGTGTGTATTATACACAGATTTCTAGTCCTAAAGAGCTCTTTACTCATAACTCATAATTTGCTTAATAAGGGGTGTGCATTATTTAAAGTTAAATGATTTTTTCACAATTTCATGGAGGTAAGGTAGAGGTGCGTATTATACATGCTTGTGCACTATACTCACAATTATACATTTCATGAACTATTATATGATAAACATACCTATTTAGATGGTAGTAAATAGAACTATTATTTCAGGAACTATTATATAATAAACATACCTATTTAGATGATAGTAAAATAGTATTATTATTTCAGGAACTATTATTTGATAAACATACCTATTTAGATGGTAGTAAAATAGAACTATTATTTCAGGAACTATTATTTGATAAACATACCTATTTAGATGATAGTAAAATACTATTATTATTTCAGGAACTATTATATGATAAACATACCTATTTAGATGATAGTAAAATACTATTATTATTTCATGAACTATTATATGATAAACATACCTATTTAGATGATAGTAAAATACTATTATTATTTCATGAACTATTATATGATAAACATACCTATTTAGATGATAGTAAAATACTATTATTATTTCAGGAACTATTATATGATAAACATACCTATTTAGATGATAGTAAAATACTATTATTATTTCAGGAACTATTATATGATAAACATACCTATTTAGATGGTAGTAAATTAGTATTATTATTTCAGGAACTATTATATAATAAACATACCTATTTATATGATAGTAAAATAGTATTATTATTTCAGGAACTATTATATAATAAACATACCTATTTAGATGGTAGTAAAATAGAAGAAACAGGGTTTAGATATCTTTATACTAAATTAAAAATAGAATCATTACGAGAGGTTGGTACTCAATTGTATTTTTGATATGAAATTTTAAAGACCACTTTGTTTGAAGTTACAAATATGAGCCAAGGCTTTCTCCTTCCTTACTATGGAGCTGCAGGTGTTAGGTAACCTGAAGGTCTAGGGATCAATCCTGGCATAATAAAAACCCGATTTCCCCCTGAGTGATGCAGGTCAGAGAGGCTGACATGGAAAAAGCCTCTAGTCGTTTCGATAGAACAATAAATCAAGGCCTCTTGTGCTACATGTTGTGAACGATCCCTTGACAGTTAGAAATGGAAACAAGAGTAGGTTAATGCTGCTGTGTTTGCAAAATTTTGTACATAGCACACTGCACGGCATTGCCCGTCTTCACTGACCTATAAGCTGCAGAAAAGTAAAACTCTATAAATTTCAATTCATTTTCCCTTCCTTACCATGTTTATAGTTTAAAGCTGTTATTTTTACTGGCTGCTTTCTTGGGATAATGTCCCTCAGGCCAATCTGAACTAAAAAGGACAATTCAAATTCTGTATCGTTTTTTATCCTATACACTTTTCATTTTTCAGATGTTACA
Organism: Lottia gigantea; assembly: GCF_000327385.1. Classification (NCBI taxonomy): domain Eukaryota; kingdom Metazoa; phylum Mollusca; class Gastropoda; family Lottiidae; genus Lottia; species Lottia gigantea. The sequence goes on from NW_008707443.1 coordinate 107,745, forward strand.
AGATTATTTAGATCTTGGATTATTTCCGAAATGTTTATTATCTGGTGAAACTCATTTTATCAGACCAGATGATGGAGAAGAATATGAATCCTGATTGAGTTATTATTAGATTTTATTACATCTTATACAACGACTCAGTTGTATGCAAATTATTTATATATTATATCATATCATTATCACATTCCATTCTTCCATACCATTTCATATCATTATTACTTTGTTTATCTAATTCCTTGATTTATATGAAGTTTTAAACCTATTTAAAGGTGGAGTATGGACTGAATTACTGGTTATTATATATGTATTTTGGATTATCTATGGAAAATCAGACTATCTTTTTAAAGAACTATAAACAAAGGACTTCTCCCTTAATTTCAATAGAAAAACCTTGGGTTCTCTCAATTGTTGAGTTCAGCACATTTATGAATTTATGAAACATTCAATAAAATGAGTTTGAACAGAATTCATAATGCTTTGCACATGTTCTGAAAAAAATAGTATGTGTAGACAGAATTCAAAGTGGCAGAGAAAGAAATAGATGGGAAAATTTGGAATATGATATATCTATTTTACCGTTTGATGGAGACATGATATGGTAATATTATTTAGAAGATAGTACATACTCCACCTTTATACCGGTAATTCAATCTCACTCTTCTTGACTCGCTACTATCAACTGATAATGACTGCTGAGGTTAAATTAATTCAGTTTCGCCAAGATTATGTGAGGATTATTTTTATCATAAACTGCTTGATGTCTGCTTTTCATCGAGTGTAGCTTACTTAATTAATTTAGCCTCCAAACTGACTGTCTTCCTGATTCCATATTTCAATTTCAACGTCATGAGATGAGCTTGTACTAATGAACTCAAAGAATGGTACTATATCTGTTGTTTCTATGGTTCCTTAAACTTGAATTTCCAATTTTTGCAACATGAGTAATTTTAAATTCCAACTGTTATGTATGCATTGTTTATATTTTCCAAAGAATTATATTGTAGTTATTGATGTTGATGTTTGTTTAAGCTTGGTTTTATTTTTTCGTGTTACTTCTTTGATATTACTAAATGAACATTAAAGAGACAACTGCACCATTTTGGGCGGTTAATTCTAGACACATATGGATTTGAAGGTTCAAATTTGACGGTGAGCTATGGACACTATTTCTTACAATAATAAAAATCTTGTGCAGTAAAAGCCCCAGTCAGATATTACTGGTAGATATATTCAACTCAATTCATGTTCCCTCTTGTATGTCTCAATATCATTAACTTCATATCATTCCCTTCATATTTGATATTTACATCAGTGCCTGCTTCTCAATCAGAAGAGATTTTCTAAGCTTATTGTTAGCTTCTTTTGTATTATATTTGCATAATATAAATTATATTTGATTTAAGGTATAACAGTCCGAAAGAGTTATTTATATTAATTCTTGGATTGCATGGGAAATTGAAACAATACAAGGCAGACATATATTAATAAATTATTTTGAAATAAAATTGCTCTAGATTCTGGGTTAAATTGCCCAAAGATTTTTTAGGGAAGGTTGCATAAAATGCCATTTTTGGGGGTTGATTTTATTCTAATATGTAAATAGTCTTCAAAAGTGCTAGAAATATACGAAAATCACATAATTCCTTTAATAAATACTTCCAACTATGAATGTCCTTTCTATATATCACAGAGTATCTTAAATTGTTGTAACGTGGATAATTCTGGACACACATAGATATGAAAGCATAAATTTTGACTGAGTTGTGAACACTGTTACTGATTAGCTTAGCTAAAAAATTCCCTTTTCTGAGATGTAAGTATGATTGGGAAAAAAAAGGGTGAACCTGTCCCTTTATTTAGTTTAGATGAAAAATGAAAAAAACATTGTTCAGTCAATATTACTTTCAACTATTAAATGTCCTAAGGTTACAGGGAATTATTAAAGGATACTTCCTCTTAGAATGAACATAAAATTAACATTCTTAATCTTGGCCAATGAAAGAGATTCTGTGGTATATTTATGACACCCAGTCCACTGATGAATATATACTCTTATTGAACAAGTTTGAGAATTTAAATTTTAAGTGCATTCTAAGAGGTAGTATCCCTTTAAAAAATGTGCTACATGAAGATTTAGCTCTATTTGAAATTTGCTATAATAATTCAGGGACTCTATTCACAAGCACTTAACCATTATAATATTCAGATATTTGGAAATATGTTGGTACAAACAATAGTAAATGTTCTAATGTTAACGATAATTAGGCAACATACCTACTGTTTTGTTTAAGTGTTTTAATTCTTTAAGGCTAATTATAGAGGTATATTGTTTAATTATTTGGTATCAGTGGTAAAAAAAGGAACAGGTTGTGTAACTCTGTAATTGTAAAGGGATAATGGTACCAAGAATTGAACTCTAACAAATAATTAGATAATATCTCTTTAAACTAACTGTGTTATTCTCATATTCCCATAAAATCTAGGCATTAACATATCCTTGCATGGTTTATTTCATTGATTTTTGCAAATATTTTATCATTTTGGTGCTTTTTTTACAGTTCTCTAATGTTATTGACTGTTTTCAAACTGGTCTGTGGTTTTAGGCCTAGTTTATCCCATTGCTGCCAAAGAATTCAACTGGTAGTATAATTATTTCCATTATGAATAATTCAACAATTAGAATAGTGAAACATCTGCCTCTATTCCAGCCTCTGATCGATTGTGCATGCAATTTTGCATAGTATTCCTTTGATGGAACAGGAGAAGTGACATAAATGGTGTAGGGATATTATGTTGGTATTTCTGATCTAAAAAAATAGCCATCTTTGGCAACGTATTTAGGTTTTAATAAAAATCTTTAAATCCCCTACACCTTTTGAGTTGCAATAAATCCCCATGCAACAGGGCCTTTTTCTGTCTCTACACCAGCCAACAACTTTCAAATTGCTATTGGAGGCTAGAAGAGAGGCACATGTTTTGGGCTACAATTTGAATAGCTTTATTGGATCTAATTTTGATAAGATAATTCCATCAAAAAATTTAAATATATTTTAGCTACTAAGGGTTTAAGGGAATTGATTTATTGAACAAACCGCTTGCTAGCAACAGATAAAATATTTCTTGAAAATTATATGATAAAAACAGAGTTTATGGTGATCAGTCAAATTAAAACATTTTAAACTTTCTGTTGTTGTTTATTCCATACTCTGCCTACATATTACATGCTCAATTTACGTAGCCATTATTAAAGAGATTTAAAAAAAAGTTTAAAGGGTACACTGTTACTGACACAGATTTGATTTGCACCATTCCAATTTTCAGTCAGCCTTCTTTGGATCTTGTAATTCTATTAAAACTAAGCGTCCTTATATAGTATTAACAGATTTTGCAATAGTGGAGTCTTTAAATGTTGAGTTTGAGTGGAATTGCAGGAACCCCAGACATCTTATTGAAAATTGGAATGATATAAATCAATGCTATCAGTATCCCTGATACTCATAAAAAGTTTAGAACTCTCTTTACAAAACTTTAATGTGATATCTTGTTGCAGATCAAATTTTTTATCCATGAACATAACAAAATTGTTGATAATTTCAAGTACTATCATTGATTTCATGGTAAACTTTTCCTTCAAGCAAGTAAATAATTCCACAGCCAACAAGTTAGCCAAAACAATTTAATCCTGAATATAGACGTCATTTTGTTTATATTTTGATTTCCTTGAAAATTTTAATTGATTTTGATTTTAAAAGCTACATATAGTTTTGAATCCAAACCCAGAAAATATGCCTCCCCTATACTTGAACAAGAGATACAAACACAAAATAACTATATTTAAAACCCTCTAGGAAAAACATAAATAAACCAAACCTCCATTTTGACCTAGACCTTAATATTAATGTACAATTGTAATTTGTACATGGTACAGTAAGGTTAATGCCACACCTCTACAGATATCGTTAGCTCGGTATACAAAATTTAACTGTACTTGAATTCCACCGTAATTATTTTTGCCAATGCCAAAAGTTGTTTTTACAATTCCCACAAAAATAATTAGCAAAATTCAATTCACCCACTCAAGTCCACATACAGTAGTGTCTCCTTGAAACGAGGTCATGTTGAGGTCATTATTTATTCTGTAAACTACCCTCATTTATCAAAATGATATTTTTATGTCAGATAACAATACGATTTCTTGTATGCAATTCACCTAACAACCAAATTGTTTCTATAACAAATCTGGCCCTACTAATCCTCGGCCTTAATATTGTCACGGTTTGGGCCAGACTCAAAATGTCACATTTTAAAGGAGTTGCTCCACTCCATGTTTGTATAGCCAGTTGCTGCAAATTTTTACCATTACAAATGCCAATTTTGGAAAACCTTTCAATACTTGCTCTACAATACCCCTGTGCCTCGCAGGGTACCAAAAAACAGTCAAGGGATAGGCGTTACTTACACAGTTCTACAAAAAAAAGTGAAAAGCCTACCCCTTGATTGATACATTGTATGAATTGTTGTATACACTAAAATAAAACCACATTAAAATAGACAACCCATTCCAGCTGAACACAATGTTAAAATCAACCAATACTGATTTCAACATTAACAGCTATGATTTGGGTAAAGAAAATCCCATTATATTGTCTAAAACTGAAGCAAATTTATACGGATCTCCAGGCACATATGGCTTTAAGTCTGTAAAGTTGACTGACTCTAATGTTTCTACCAATTTACTGAAAATAATATAGTAATTGAAAGACAAATGAAACAATCTGACTAAAATACACATCTGATTAGCCCAAAATTCCTTGCATGTAAAGGGGCAGTACACAAAATTTTCCTTATCAAACACAAATTTATAAGCGAGCAGTTATATATTTATTTGACGATCAGCACAGCCATTAATTTGCGGTATTTTTCAAACAATTGCCAACAACTTGCAAAATAAAATAGTGGATAGTTTCATATATAAACAGGTTTATTCACTCACCTAGTGGTACAATAATAAAGATAACCAACATCAGCAAATTTCTCAGCAACTTCATACTGATGATTATCCATCAGTTTTTCATTAATAACTACTAATAGAGGTTTCTTTGCTCCTAATACATCCATAATACTACCTGATCCTGTAAATCATCACAATAATATATAAAACTGATGATTGATAGAATAACTTCTGTTAAGTTATTTTAAGAAGCAAATGGTAACTAGGTGAAATGTGGATCAATGAATTAGACAACACTTAGTTTTTCCCTCTGATCTTATGAAATTCATTAAATGTAAGCTAAAGCTGTAGCTCATTTTCTAATTTAGGAAGGCAGAGAAAACATCTAACGTAATTTCGGCAGTTAGAAGTAGAATAAATTATTTTGTTTCATGGCACCTCCAGTGACAAACTTGTTAATAATTTTACAAATGTCTACTATTTTTTCTATTTCCTTCTCTAATAAATGAATCCCGAAAATTATCGCAATAAATCGTATCATTAGATGAGTATCATATAGTGTATCAAGGCTCTAATGAATTACATACTCCATACCTGCATGACTAATAACTAATGAAGCTGTTTGGATGTCTTCCTCTAAAGAGTTTTTAAATTGGTAATATTCTATATCAAAGTTTTTAACATCTGGAATATCTGGTTCAGTACCATTTCCTATCTGTAGCATTAACTCTGTATATCCTAGTTTCTTTAATACCTACAAAATTTCAACAGTGTTTGCTAATATGGACAAATATCTAAGAAAACATAATATTATCAACTTAAGATTGTTTCATAGAATTATTTTTCACCTCTATAAACCATTTAAGTAGCCTACTGTATAATGATATCATTTTTTTTCAACCCAACCACACCATTTTCCTATTAATCAATACATTTATGCTTAATCACTTAAGATGTAGGAATCTTAGTTGAAGGCAACTAAAGTCTAAGTTGACCCCTCGTCCCAGCTATTTTGAATAGAGAACCATCCTCCTTATATGAAATTAATCTGAGAATTCCCTTTGTGCTTTGTTTAAGTAGCCTACAGGTAGCCTACTGCATTTCATCAAGAAAACTCTGGTTTTTACCTCCACTGTTTGAGATGATGAAACATGGTGTATGAGCTCATCAAATTGTGTGGTTCCTACAGTCACAAATACTTTTTTATCAGACATGGAACTATTCAAATTTGATCACCTAAAAAATAGAATTTCACGCCATAATTTAATTAGTCATTTTCTTCAATGTACATTACATTGCATATAATATTTTATAATCAAATTCTAGCAGTACAATACCATAATCATTTGAAATTAAGACATTAGGCTATTAATATTAGACTGCACACATTGAAAAATGACTTGGCAGCATGTTTTAGCTGGAGCTAAAATGAACTGGTTGTAGCATTCCTAAGCTCCACCTACTTTGATCTAAGATTCTATTTGGCTCTCATGATTGAGTTATCCAAAATTTAAACCATTATGGTTTTCCTCAATCACACATTTTAAGCAAATTATTTTTCAAAACATCAAGAGAAAAATGCAATTTATGTTACGATAGAGTTTAGATGAACATTAAATAGGCCTTGGGCTTGAGTTTAGTTTAGTTTAGATGAACAATCAACAATGCAAGGTGGATCTATTTGGAGTAGCCAAGTGTGAGTTGAAATCTGTCCTAGACAAATCCTTACAGTTTGTATTCACTACCGATATTTTAGATTCAGCTATGAATGAGTAGTCTTCACGTTTCTGCACTGTTATTATATTAGCCTATGTTGTTGTTGACGTCGGTGTATCAATTTCGTTTCGGATAACTTTTGGTACAGAATTTTAAATAATCTTTAATCAGCAGCAAAAAAATAATCTGAAAAATAAAATTATGACTATTTTGGGAAATTAGATATGAAATATTGAATTTCTATATGTCTAATCTTGAAATTCTTTTTAATCATAATTAATTTTTGAGGTTCATGGATTTGACAAAATAACAACAACAATTTTAGCCAATCACAAGAAAGAGAAACAAACCTTCACAGCAATGGCCGTCAACTTTTTGGACTTGGAGGATAAAGACCCCAAGATATTTTGATAAATATCTGGCTATAGATTAAGATACAATTTTGATATAAAGGTACATTTATATAAGCAGTTACTATTTTCACTAATCATTAGAGTAGATTCATTGCATAGTCGTTTTTATTCGTAATACGCATTAATATTTTCAACACCTGCACAGGAAATTAATTTTTATCATCTGTCGATCTCATTGATAACATTTTGATAGAGGCATAGAGCCTAATACTAGTGGACTCAGAGGTTAATAGTATGTCGTAGTCCTCTTTCAGAAAGTCTTTTTTTTTACTTCTCTTCATAATGCATAATAGTATAATATACTCAGGTCAGGCTTCAGTTTCACAATTTGCCCTAGTATCAGCTTAGATCTAGTTGTCATCTTATCTTGTGTAGTTATGATTATCCAAGCCTGTTAGAATCAGCTCCTCGTAGGTGAATTTCTGGGGACAGTTTTCATCCTGATACTTTATGGGGACACATAGATGTACATATGACGATATGTTGAAAACCACCACATTAAATGGTTATTCTTTTACAATATATTGCAGGTTTTAATTTAGAATGAATAATGAAGTGTTGCCAGATTCATCTGGTGCCCCATGGTCCACTACAGCTGTACCAGTAGTGATTAAAGAGGTAAGTTCTACCTTTGCCAGGTTGGATTATATTCCAGCTGATCTCTTAAGATACTGTACCACCATTACACTATGGCTATGAGATCAAATGAATTATCAATAGGTCTACTTCACTTTAGTAAGATGCAGATTATTTGAAGGGGAAGGACAACACATCCAAAACTGAAATCCAATAACCTAATATGTAAGATTAATCAATGAATCAGACATATGGCTAAACTGGATCAATCAATAAATGACATTTTAAATATAAGCTTATATAATAATGTCTAAGATAGCCCTGTGTGCTGTGAATTAAGTATTTTCACAAGAATAGCTGAGGGGAAATTTGATTTTTTGTGGATTCTGTTATTAAGACAACTGAAATCATGGTAGAAGGTCGTCAGTCTTTTAGCCTCTATCACAAAGTTTCCCTTTACTTAACTTACCCATGAAAAACTATACCAAGCAAAACAATGAATATTCTTATTATTTTACTTCAATGACATGAAAATAACCCAGCCCAGCCCTAGTCACACCTATAATTCAAAAGCCATGTTTTAAATTTTTATGAGATATGTAAGCTTATAGTTGATGTAAGTTACTTATTCAATTAGGATGAAGATGAAGAAATTGTAGTAGATGGTGGTGCAGTAGGAGAAAATGATAAAAGTATATCAGCTGTTTTAGATACAGCAGGACCATCACATTTACCAACATCACCTATACCACTCAGTCTACAGTCAGAGTTAAATGTAAGAGCTGAAGTAATTGTAGAGCAAACTTTAGGTATGTGGACTGTTTTCAGATTTTTTCTTCTCACTAATAAGTTTTTGAAAATGTGACTTATCTTTGAGTGCAGAAATAGATGATGATGTAAAGAGGTTTTCTAAATTTTCACTGATAGTATCAATTTGCACCATTCCAATTTTCAATCAGACATCTCTAGTTCTTGCAATTCCACTAAAACTAAGTAATTGATGACATCACTAATTGCAAAGGGCCTTATGTGATATATAAAGCATATTTTGCGATTGGTGACATCATTAAACGCTTATTTTTAATGTACACACGCCTTCATCCAATGAAATGAAGGAGGGGTTAAAAATAATGAACCCCTCAGATGGGTATTAACAGAAATGAAGAGATGATTCAATATTTTTTGCAGGTTTAGGACCAGGTGAAGAAGAAATGTGGCAATCTATTGAAGAAGATATTGATGTTGTTTCATTAGATGCTGCTAATAATCGTAATGTGGTTGAAAATCGAGAAGATAGAGGTAAGAGATACAACTGTTTAAGTTTGGTAGGCAATTGGTCAATAAATTAAGATTTTGATTTACAAATAAAATGACTTACATATATATGAATAGAGCTATCTGAATAATAAGTACAGTTATATTCTGAAGAAACAATATATTATAAAATTTGATTTGAATTGCCAATTGTAATGATATATTTTGACATCCAAAAAAATTTTGGATTGCCAACTGCAATATGATCTTGCCTAAATTGAACCATGGTCCTAATTCAGTCTGATGGGGTAATATTTTCATGGGCTTACAATCATTCTATTGTTGGCAAGATCTAAGTGCATCAATCTAAAAGCAGTGTTGGAATACTAAACGAGAAGAGAAAGCAAGTTGATACTCCTGTGCTGATGATATTACCTCTGTGCATTTGGAGCCTTTTTTTTAAACTTTTTTTAACTGCTTGATTTATTTCATAATCTTATCCTAACTTTGTTTTTCAGTTCCTGTAGATGCAATTCATACAGTTTCTGCTCAGAATCACAGTTTAACAGAAGATTTCAGAAGCTACATGGGTCATCTATCTGATTTGAGAGAAAGTCCAGTTAGTCCACCCATACATCCACCATGGGAAGAGACTGCTTCAGGTGCCTCGGGAGGTTATTTCTGTCCATCAGAGGAGGATGGCTGTATGTGGAATGGAGTGAGCAAGAAACATAGACCATTGCCTCCATGTTCTCATGGGGCATCCAATGTTCCTTACTGTGCAGAAAATCCACACAGTACTGCTGAAAGAAGAGCACAAGTTCCTCATCAATCAACCAGTTATCAAGCCAACTCCCAAACTGATGGAATGTTTGATTCAACCAACCCGTATGCATTGTTCAATCTACCAGTACCACTACCTCGTAATTCTTGTTGTCAAGAGAGAAACAATGATCGCAGAAGATATGGCATTTGTAATTTAAAACGAGAAAATCCATCTCGTAATGGAGGCAACAATAGTCGTAGTCTTCATCAACCAAGTTCTTCTCAGGGTGCCCACATACATAATCCTGGTTTTGTACGCCATTCTCACTCACCTGGTTTTCTTCCCAGACCAGTTGATAATGGTCCAATAGGCTCAGTACATGTACACACCAATAGAGGCCTTGATCATGGAATGCCTCGACCACATTCCTCAAGTTCTGCACATTTTCAAGCTGAAGCTCAGAATCCCAGATCGTTGGATCCTTCAGAAACTTCTAGTCGAACATCAGGACATCCTAATCACTTTGTTCGGCGTGATCGCAGAAGACCACCACCACCGCCAGTTATGGAGGAAAGGACTCTTCCTGATTCTGCTGCAGTAGCAAGATCTGTGCCAACAGTTCCACAGCCAACTCAAGCGACAGTTGACATGGATATGGATCATGACTATGTGACTGATTGTGAACAGCCAATGAGAACCTGCACAACAGTTCAGGACATGGAGAAATCAAACTGTATGAAGAGTTCTGATCAATCTGAGATGACAGCCCAGACCAGTCAAGAGACCAGTGAAGCTGATTCTACTGTAGAATATGATGTGGTTGGTGCTAGGTCTGATTCCCCCATTATTCCTGATGTCCATATCACTGATGTGACTGAAGACAGTGATGTAGAGGTTGTCAGAATTGAAACAAATAGGTGAGTGCATTTTGTGTAATATTATGTGTCAGCTATATCCTTATAAATTATTGAAGGAACAGGTTCATCATTTGTTTGACTAATCGTATGTTAGTCTCAGAAACGAGAATTAGTTCAATATCGATATTTGAGGCTTCAAATAAATTATTGATAAACTGTATCCTATTTTGTAGAACAAGAAACAGACAAGAAGCTTCAGGAAGAGCAACTGTGGTTGTTGATTTAACAGAATCAGATGATGGTAGGTACAATTCTATTAGATACAGAAATTCTTTTATCACCTAACCTAAATTGTCATTGCTGATTTTGATGGTTGAGCATTGATATTTGAGGGAGAAAATTTAAAACACAATTCAATGCAAAGTGTCTGTCAGATTGCTCTACTTTAGGTTTCACTTTACCACAATTCTTGATTTTGACTTGTTTTGATTGGTTGAAAATAATATCATTAGACTGAAACTGTTGTAAAAGACTCGTAAGATTACAATTGAAAAGAAAAATAAAGACAAAAAAAAGACAAAATTGTGATCTAATTTTAATTTGATTAAACCATTAAATAAGCTTATCCATAATGGCTGATCAAAGATGCAGAGAACTGTGCTTTCTGTTGTAAGCCGGAACATATTAAATAGGAAGTGACTATTGTTACAGCAGTATACTATATAAAACAACAGATGTATAAATGGTTTTCAAGTTACAGCAGCGTAACACAATGTCTAATTTCGGGCAAGTTAAGGTGCAGGCACACAAGCTGTCATTGTCAGAGATTTTTGTCTCCGGCTCGAATCTTGAGTGAAATCTTTCATGTGCCCATGACAAGATTATCTTGTCGCCGACAGGATTTATAATATCAAACAAGTTTGATAATTGTCTCCAATAGTTTTATCGCCTACAAGATAGACTGTCATCATCCAATCAAATTCCTTTTCCTTTCAATTGCATGCTTACTTGATTATCGATAAGGTGGAAAACAACAGACTGGAGATTTTTGTCTCCTTGTGTGTCCGTGCCATTCGTTGAAACTCAACACACGACTTAAATCGGCGACAAATGTCTCTGACCAAGACTGCTCGTGTGCCCGCACCTTTACGGATGACTATATCTTGCCTTTTCTTGAATTATAACGTAATGATATGATTTAGAATACATGATAATTCATTAGAAACACCAATTAATCAAATAGTTTGCTTAATTTGACACTAAAAAATAGGAAACTCATCTTTGAATATAGAGGTCATAATGGAAACACATGACTATATACAATATTAGGATATAATAAGTTTTTGTAATTAGAACACTTTTTTTACTGTATATATAACAAAAGATATGTGCCATCTGCCGTAACTTTATAAAAATTGATTGTAAACTATGGCTGCCATAACTTTTTCCTGTGTCTATTAAATAAATATTATGAATTAATATAATGCCAAGATTTTATTGAATAAGTTATATCATTGAAGAAGTGCTTGTAGAAAGCTATTATGGAGAAAATTACCTGTAATTTCAACAACATTTATTGATTGAAGATAGAAAATCAATAACAATTATTTTATACAAGTAGAACATCTCTTCTCTCTTTCTGCTTTTATATTAGGCCAGTAAATAATATTCACTGTCAATTGGGTATTTTTAATAGTATTTTTGGGTTCGATGGTGTCAGTTTATGCTAATTTGTGTAATATTGGTATGATAGTGATATGCATTATGTTGAATATCTGTTTTTGGCTGAACTAAATGATCGAATAGCACAATATTTTTGGCAACATTGACAAAAAACAGAAACCCATATAAATTTGAACACTGGGATAAAGAATTAGTCATAATAACAGTTTTGAAGAAGCTTCAACCCTTCAAGGGGTTAGGAGAGCCTTCAAATCCATGTGGGTCCAGAATTAGCCGCGTTTGAAAGTTAAAATGACATGTTATCTTTTCTTGAGACACTGCCATATATAGAAAAAACATCTATAGAAATAGGGAAAGAAATTCCTAGTTTGAGATATTTTGAAGGAATTATGTGATTTTCGTATATTTCTAGTACTTCTGAAGACTATTTATATATACCAAGGCTCAAATCAACCCAGAATGGCGTAACTGTCCCTTTAAGCAGTATCCAAGCAAAATAACCTCTTTTGCAATCCAATATTTGCTAGGATTAGCCAAATTTAAAATTTATCAGGATGATCTGCCAATCTAATTATATTCTTTAAAGTAAATAACATTTACTACTGGAACATTTTGAATTGCTACCAAATTTTTAAGAAATGCGAATCGCAATTTAACTTGATTAGCCAAAACTAAATTTGGTGTGTTAATCAAAATTTTCAATCTAAACTGAACCCTGTTTGCAATGCTTAAAATTTTGTTGATGTTTTTTTCAAAGAATTACATGTCATGGCCTTACAAATTCTAGTGTTGGTATTGAATAGTAAATATTGACATTGATTATTGTTTTATTTTAATTATAGAGAACAATAATGTTTCCAGTACAGCTAGTCAGACAGTCAATGAGATGCCGATATCAACCCAGCAAACTACTTCACCCCCAGTACCTCTCATGCTTACATCACATATCTCTATACCTAATAATAGTAACATACCCCCACCCAACCCTCCTCATATAACCCCACGCTCTTACCCTAATTTACATCACTATCACCTTCATCAACCACCCCCAGCCCATACTCAAACCCTACAACACCCTAGACCAGCTCATTCTTGTCGATCAACTAACCAACATGATCATATTAACTGTCAAGATTACTGTAATGGGGTGAGTATTTATCATTTTGCCAGTTTTGGTTAAGTACTGTACACAATTCAACATTTTTGGAACCATTATTAGCAACATCTCGGCTATACATCTTATCTTGTATGCAATTTTTATACACATGGCAACAGTTCTGTTACGTGGTGAGCGAAAAGTATTACTTCTAAAGTGGCATGATTTGATTAAATGTAACCAATAAAGTTGTCCAAATGAAAAATGATTCTTTGATGGTAAATTGTCGTCTGCTTTTAAAATTGTAAAAATGAACTAATGGTGTAAAGTTTTGACAAAGGCCTGATGGTCTGAATATGCTTCTTCGCCTTACGTGTCTCATTTTGTTTTTGTAGCATTGCTCATCAAACAACTGTCCAGAAAGATTATTTAGAGATGGCAATCATTGTCGAGCACACAACATGGTGCCTAGTAATCAAGGCTCAAGTAGTCACAATCAACATGTCACAAATCAACATGGCGGACATGGTGTTCATTCAGGATATGGAGGTCACAATGGACAACATCCTATACCCCACGCTACACCTTCTAATACCCATAATCATGATTACAGACTCCATCATCCATGTGTTGGTAAGCAGACACCTCATTATCATTTAAAGAGTGTTGGATTAGGGTTCAATTTGCGGCTTGCAAGATCATGGGGTCCTATGGCTCATGTAAACTTTAGGGATCTGGTTTTTGAATAGCAAGTTGATGAACACTCACTTTAAGGCTGTTTTCCACATGTTTGTGTACATGTGCATGCGTATTGATAAAAAATACTACAATTCAACTTTTTCGCAAAGAAATTTTTCGCGTGAATGTCTTATCCAATCAGATTCGCAAGCATTGGCTAATAACATTCATGTCATATCATCATGATGTCAAAGGTGCTGTGTATTTAGTGAAAAGTAGCTGTTGAAATTTTCATTTGAATTTTACTTTAATTTCAGGATCTTGCAGTCATAATCATATGTCTCAAATACATCGGCCAGCTGCTCAACAACCTCCTAGAGCCCATTATCACCATCATCATCATTACCATCCAACCCCATTTACTGTACCCCACATGACAATGACACCCCATCCACGCTTTGTTCCTCATCAAGCTACAGAGATGTCCTGTAATCATGTTGATCCTACATCTAATGCTGCCATGTATGGTGGTCGCGATCCAATGTGTGGTAGAAATGATCCAATGCACCAGCATCAGCATCCATCTGTGCCTGAAATGGTGTTACATCCACAACCACGCCCTGTACCTGACCCTATGGTACTACATGCTCAACCCAGACCCTCCTGTATGATGACATCACAACACTCACAGGTCCCATTAGCACATTCAGATATTTTGATGCAGAGGTTGGTATATTTTGGTTTAAACATCTTAGAGTTGCTACCAATCTACTAGCTTCTCTAAATAAGTTCCCCACTATGTCTTAAAAAAAAAACTCTGGCTCATTGTGCCTCAAACAGTGCCCATGTAAGATTGATATAACTAGGTTAATACTACTTATCCTGGCCTTTCATTCTGCATGGAGGGGTTTTCTTTCATTAGCTCCATCAGATTCAGCAAACTAATGTAATTCTGGTTTTCATCTTAGAATATGAAATCTTGTTTTCTATTTAATTTATTTTTTATTTTCAGTGGCAGTAATCAGACTGGTGCTGGTCCTTCTCACCAGACACCACCAAACCTACAGCATCAGCATCTACATCATCATCTCTATCATTACCATCTCAATCCATCTCGCCTTAATCCATTCTGGCCAATGAGACTTACCCCATTTATGGTATGTACTATCATTGATTCTTTTTTGGACTGAAAACTGTTTGTTTTTTATTTGGATAAAGTATATAAGCATTTGCTTTTCCAGCCAATAGCTAAGAAAAAATAAGTAAATTACATGATATTGAGATGCTTGACATCTTGACAAGCCCCATTTTAGTCTCATATTAAATTATTGAATCTGTCCCCCAGGCTGAATGTTAGACATTACCATGATACCTTTACATTTCTTTGGTGTAAGTAGGCTTAATTCTGACCAGTGTAAAATAATCGTTGTTATTTTACGCACTATTTTAAATCTGATTTTTTCCCATTTGATTATTCTACAGCCACCAATGCCAGAGATGCCACCATTTCCTCCCCTTCCTGCGTTTGCACATCTACCAAGAAATATGCAAATGAGATTAGGTGGAATGGTTATTCATGGTCCATTTGAGGTAAGTAATTTTATTTAAACAAAATTTAGTTGCTTTTCTATTTAGGATGATAAGCACTAGTGCATGAAAGCTATCTAGGGCTGAGTAAAAAAATCAATTATGGTCATTAAGAATTTTAAATGTCAAAGTTGCACTGTACCTGTCATTGGCTATTTCTTCCACAAAGTTTCCTTTCAGCATGTAACTTTCCCACAATAAACTATAGTAACTGATCAAAGGCAATAAGCATTCATCATTATATGTTTTTGACACAGAAATAACCTATGTAATTAAAGATTTGGACATACTTGATATTAAGTATTCAGAACAATTTTTAAGATATTACTGTCAATATCTCAATTTGGTAATCGATAACCAGCCCTAGCGCTAACTTTTTTAGGTTCCTGATGGTTTCTCAATGTTAATATTTACGTTTTATTTTTAGTATGCTTTTGATGGACGTGGTAGCAGTGCTAATCGTGGAGCATCACAAGCTGTTATTGAACAGAATACTCTGCCCCATAAATATAAACAGGTTAGTTCAGGTTATTTTACTAGTGTTCTATCTTAATAGGTTGGGTACCTTTGAATTTGTTGAAATGTGATCAGTTTTATAGATCTAGATACTGAATTTTGTGTGCTTTCTGACTCTATTCTAGTTCACAAAGGGCCAGTTATTTTCAACAAATTTTTTTTAAGAATTTTCGCCAAAGTTGAAACCCAAATTTTGTTATCTATACAAATCTGAATCTTTTATGAGTTCATCAAGACATTGTCAAATATTCTTCAATGTCCCTGTAACCTATACAGTACTATTTACGAAGT
Organism: Lottia gigantea; assembly: GCF_000327385.1. Lineage (NCBI taxonomy): Eukaryota > Metazoa > Mollusca > Gastropoda > Lottiidae > Lottia > Lottia gigantea. Next base: position 124,126 of record NW_008707443.1, read on the forward strand.
TAAACGAAGCAGGGAAAATCCTGCCACTTGGCTGTTGGCTGGTACTATGTGGTGCACAGGCACATTGAAGAATATCTGGTAATATCTTGATGGATTCATTGATACATAACAAAATTTATACAAAATTCTCAAAAACTAGCGACCCAAAAGTGTGATTTATGTTCGGCCCAAACATTCCTATATTCCACCCATAAATCACGTCAGAGGTATGAGTATGGCCAGCTTTGTTAAGATACTGGAAATTTCAACCTGTTTATGGTGCATATCTAAACAGGTAAAAAGATGTGGAGATGAAGAAGAAGAAAATGATGATCAATTAGAGAAATGTACTATTTGTTTGAGTGAATTTGAAGATGGTGAAGATGTTAGGTAAGTTTCTAATTTTAGTTGTTCTGTATTCTTAATATTTCACTGTCTTGTACCTAAAAGTGTTGATGTATATTCCTCCTGTACTTAGACACTCTCTGTGTTGTAAGGATAGGTATAGAAGCTCAGAGAATTTATGGGGAGCCCTGGTGGCACAGTGACGCTTGCTCCCTAACCCAAAGGTCCCGGGTTCAATCCCAGCATAGGTCAAGATAATACCTTTGGTTTTTTCAACCAAGTTTCCCCCTGTCAGTGAGATGAAAAAAGCATCTAGTCGTTCGAATAGGAAAATAAACAGACTTTGTGTGCTGTGGAAATTGAAAAAAGAGCGGCCTTATGCCACTGTCCTGACAAAATTTCCCTCATTGCACCCAACATGACTTTGCTTGTCTTCATTAGCCCACATGGTGCAGAAAAGTAGGACGTAAAACTCCATTCACTTCATTGTTTTTCAAAGAATTTATGGATAAGATATCTGCTTTTGTTTTCCATATCATAATACCTATTTTGTACATTGAGTGCAGACGGCTAATAATTATTATTATACCATTCTTCAATGAGGTTATTATTTTTTTCAGACGGTTACCCTGCATGCATCTATTCCATATAGAATGTGTTGATCAATGGTTGTGTACCAATAAAAAATGTCCAATATGTCGTGTTGATATTGAAGCTGGATCAAAAGACCAGATATCTGCTGATTAGTTTGTTATATTTATTTATTTTCTTCATTTTAAAATGGTCACTTAAATTCTACATCACTCTGCTTGTAGCTTCATAAAAGATGTAGCATGCAACATTGAAGGTACGACAAACATCAGGATCTATATTTAAAGGTCATGTTTGGTGGTGACTTGCTTTGATAACAGCAAAAACATAAAGCTGAAAAATGGGTAGACTAACTAATTTAAGCTGTTATGAATATTTCTAATTGGTTACAGATAGATATACTTTTTCATCTACATTTAATAGACACATTAATATTTAGCATTTTCAGTATTTATAATTTCAAGTCATTTTATTAAAGCCAATCTTGTCAAATTATTAGGTGCATTTCATTTCTAATACCTTGACAATGTGATAATTTGGCTGGAAATGTTGCATGTTAAAAGCTATTTGATGCTTTCTTAAAGTATGTGTACTTCTAAATGTAATTTAGGCATTGAATATCAAAGCTTGCCTTTGTGTCATGTATTTTTCATCCTTATATAATTACAGTCTAATTAGAATTAGACCTTCGATCCGTTTTTTATTATCTTTTATTTTTAATATAGCCACTTCAGTTAGGGTCTTACTTCAGCCCTCTTGAACATTCGTCAAATTAACCTTTTGTTCTAACCTGAAAAACATAGCATCAGCGTCACGCAAGCGCTGAAGAGCGTATAAATTTGACTACTGGCATCATCGAGTTAGATCATAAGGTTAATTTGACAAATGTTTAAAAGGGCTGTCCTTAGACCCTAACTGAAGTGGCTATATTAAAAATAAGAACTAATAAAAAACAGAACCAAAGCTTGGTCTAATTTTAATAAGACTGATATAATTAGCAATTAACAATCTGCTTTAATACATATAATATAATGTGCAATATTCTGCATTTTCTGACTTAAAACACTTAATTTGTTGTATTTACAACTTTATTTATGGTGATTTCAAATTAAGCTGTATACCTCAATACATATTAGCCTTAGTGTTTTTTTCTTACTTAAATTGCTTATTTTCACATTGTCTTAACTAATACCAATAAAATTGCTGTTTGACTTAAAGAGATTGTAAAGAGATTTTCTAATTTTTATGTGTTTTAGACATCTGTTGATCCTGCAATTCCACTAAAGTTACTAAACTAAAATGTTTAATGACGTCACTAATTGCAAATGACCTCATGTGATACAAGCATATTTTAAAAATAATGATGTCATGAAACACTTCATTTTAGTGGAATTGCAGGAACTGTAGACAACTAATTGAAAATAGGAAGGTTCAAATTGATGCTATCAGTGTCCAATACACATCAACAATTTAGAAAACTTGTTTATATTCCCTTTAATTGAGGTCATTTTCCTATTACCGGTATTTAGAATTTTAATTGTATTTTGAAATGTGCTATATGTACTGTAACGAAATTACTATATTCATTATTTTATTTGTATTATTTCATAAATTTGTAAAAATCATACAAAAAAGTAGGTAGTCGAAATTCAAGTATTCTAAATTCCAGGGATACCTGACACCATTTGTATTAATGTAAAGTCTCATTTGAAAGACAAAATACATTTGAATTTACAATAACAAAAAACTCACTGTTTAAATAGTGCTCAATATATATATTACGAAATGATATTACGAATATGAAAATAAATTTGCCACGCTCTAGTGTAAAATGAAATGAGAGAAAGCATGTTGATTTCCTTCCAATTACGAACAATTGTATGTAAAATTGAATAACTTAACTCAATAATTTATTGATATGAATATTATTTCATATTATCAACTGTTTTCTATGACCGATAATCATGGACAATAATATCTAGATTTAGAGTCATGCTTGAATTGTAACAGTCTGAATAGAAACTATTCAATCTTGAATCATATCAAATGAAAAGCTATAGAAAGTGTTATAAGACTATATATCTGCAAGCTATCGTATTTTCTTTTCAATAATAACAGAGATTAAAGATATTAAATACAATAGAAGAGTGTAAAAGGTCATTAATGTTCAACCAATACTATCAGTTTATCTATAGATCTTATCTAGTCCCTTTGAACTTTTACTTTCATTTTTGATTTAAAATAAATTAATTTGGGCATTATATTTTCCATTAATTGTCACTATTTCACATTGTTCATTGCACACAAATATATTTCATAATAATATTTAACTGAATGCTAAAGTAAAAATAGAATTAGTTCTTTTTGAAATAGAAATCCTTAAAGGGATTGTGAAAAAGTTTTCTAAATTTTTTTATGTGTATCAGGGACACTAATAACTTTAATTGTACCAATTAATAGTCAGATGTCTGTAGTTCCTGCAATTCCACAAAAAAATTTGATGACGATGTCACTAATCGCAGAATTTGCTTTATCACATAAGGCACTTCGCGATTAGTGTTGTCATCAAACACCACAGGAACCACAGACGTCTGATTGAAAATGGACTATTGCAAATTGATGCTATAAGTGTAAAAAATTTTGAAAACCTCTCTACAATCTCTTTAATCCAATATTTTGAAAAGCTAAAATTATAGCTGTTTAAATATTTGTTTTAACACCTTTTTGAAACTATTAGTTATCCATGTCACTTTTTAGAATAAACAATGGACTTCATGTTTGCCTACAATTAAATCAATTTTATATCTCCAAGTCACATATTTAACTCATTCATCTCAAATTATATTTGGCACTCGCAATATTTTGCATCATATATTTCTTCGAATCATACTTTGTAAAAAATTAGTTGGTGAATTGTTGGAGCAAGGTATATGTTGTATTGATTAATAAAATGAGGACTGGTCAATTCAGACTAGAAGACTAGATGATTGTGACTATGTTATGTACATATTTATGAAATTTATTTATTTTATTGCCTCTTATGAAAGAACTTTTCGTAAATTGGTATTAATCATTTCTATTTTTTAAAAAAAGAAGAAAATTTTAACTAAAAGATCAACTTTTTTCATTAGAATTATCAAATTTTTGATTTATTGACATGCTTATCTTTAATATTAAGATTTTTTTTTTTTCCATTTGCCATTTTGTCTACAGGTTATTACACAATATATATGTACACTTTCCATTGTACAAATTCATTTAATTACTTCCCCTAGATGTTTTGCCAAAATTGTAAATTATATTTTCAAGTATATTACACTTAGAAAGTGGAAGAATGAATTATATTTTCCAGGTTATACTAAGCCTTCCTTCAAAATATTCTTTCTTTTGTCTCTGTAAATCAAAGTTTACTAAAAATTTTTTATGTGAATTGGATTATCAGTTTCAAAGCAGTATTGATAATCTTATAATGACTTTGCAAATATGAAACTGGGCATGTATTATCAGACCAAAATTGTAGACATTTTCGATTAAAAATCTCCAAATATAAATTTAACATATAATATAGAAATTTATCATAAACGTTTAGTACTGTATTGGAGTTGATATTTGATTGACATAAAAAAGAAATACGATTAACCAATCAAATAAGTTAAGAGTAGCTTTTAAGGCAGTCTCATTAAAAATTTTGATAACTTATTTGAGGTCTTAATCTACCTTATTTTGAGAATTTTACAATTCTTGTTGATTCAAAGGAAAATATTTTTTATGTCCAATTTGGGATAGTTAAAGGCCTCCCAGCTGTGAAGTTTTAATAAGGCTTGGTATAACTTATAAAGTATATAAAGGTTATAATTATTACATTATGATTATTATTATTATTATTCCACTCTGTAATTATGGTGCTCAATATTTTCACTTTAGTGTATAGTCATTTATACTATCTTGATTACATAAGAGGAAGTAGACAACAATGGTAGAAAATTATGCTCTTTTGTAATGAAGGTAGAATTAGTTCATTTTGTTTGCCCTTTGTCCACAAACATCGTATGATTTTAGCTTTTAAAGTTGCTTACAAGAAATTTTGAAACTGAAGTTTGGATTACATCAAAAATTTTAAGATATTTCTAAGTCTTCTAGTTTTAGAGCAGCTAGCTATATGACATCGATCGCTGTAAATATTTGCTTATCTTTGACAAATCATTTTCTTGATCTGGCCAATGACGGGTCTCAAATCATTTAGTTTTGATCACTAATGTGTTGAATTCAGGAATCAAAGCTCCTAGAGAAAATTAGAATACGTGTAACTCAAGGCTGTTTTATTTATTTTTTTGTCAGTCGGACATTTTTCAATTATCGGGTTGGTCATCAAGTTATTGTAATATCAAGCAGTGATTAATGGCTTTATATTTCATTAGAGAGTTGTCATTAAATTTTGAATTAAACAGACATTGAAAGCCATGTAATAGCTAACCTATACTTGATGTCTGATAGAGAATATTGACCATCGGTCATTTGAGCCAAATCAACAGCCCAGGTGTAACTTTGACATGGAAATAACACACACAAACATAATCAGTCATTTTGAATCTCTGTCTTGACTTAATAAGTTGAATTTTAATAAAGGTTATAATATTTCAACTAAGCCATCAAATCACATTTAAAGTTTTATAAATGGCTTTAAATGTGAATTAAAGGCTTTATTGAAACATAACCTTTTTAAAAAACTGACTTATTAAGTCAAGGAAGAGATTCAAAATGGTTGTGAACTATGTTCAGATGTGTTATTTCCATGACAGAATCATAAGCAGTTTCGTATGAAAAGTGAACAAAACGCAAATACATATTTCTTGCGGAAGGCTACAAAAGGACAAAGGGTATATGAAAGTTTCCCATGTATTAGAATATTTTAGTTGGCTATAGAAGCTGTGATAGATATTAAAATAAAGAATTTAGCCTTAAAAAATAAAATTATGTTGTATATTGGTATATGGTATTATTGTATGATATGAATGTACACTATATATTTAGATTTTTAAATTTAGAGTATATATAGTTAGCTATAATTATATTTATATTTCATTCTTCTCATCTTCATTTGATTATTATTATTATTATTATTCACATTGAAACCTCATTCAATCAGGCTTAAATTGCTTTGGAATATTGAATTTTAACTTGATTATGCTCTCCTGTTAAATTTGATTCATTAATATTCAGATTTGCCTACACGTATTAAAGGAATTGAAATATTTTCCATAGAGCTCAATTTCAGCTATGCAGATCACTTTTCAATATGGAAATTGGAAATCCAGTTCTGCTGAAATTCTTCAAAACACATTGAGGAATTAATTGTAATCATTTGTAGGATGTTTTAACATTTTCAAATTACTGATGTCATAACAGTCAAGAATTGCAGAATATCTGGTTGTCAGATTTTAAATTCAAAAGTGATACAGGTAGCTGCAATTGAGCACTACGAGTGAGTAAAGCAAATTCTAATCTACTGCAAAGAACTCAAACTTTGCACAAAAGTATATTACCTCTGATTTTGCTGAATCAGTATCAGATATCTAAATTTATTAGAAACAACTTTGAAAAATCAAATGAAAAGAATACAGCTCAAATCATGAAAGCCACAAAAAAAATAGTTTAAATGTAAATTCATTTGAAAAGGTCAAATTCTGGAAAAAAGAAAAGCAACAAATTTTGAAATTTAAATGCAAAAAAATAGATATCTAAATTTTATGTTAAGTTATGTTTTGAAATTATAGGAAAATATTCCATATAAACTTTTAAAAACTTTAATTGAGTATGAAAATTTTGATTATAAAATTATTAAATACGAAAATTTAAATACTTATTTTGGTCTTCTTGAAGCTCAGATATGTGGAGTACTGAATCATTTCATTAAAGTCATTTACAAAATAAATTATTATCAGATAATTGTTAAAAAAAAATTATTGGAAACTTTGAGTTGTTAGTGAATATATTTCTGGTTTGTTATTGTTATTAATGATAATCATGAATTATTTTAATAGATTACAACTCACTAATTATGTAATGCATTTTGTTATATTTGGGAATTAAATTAATGCTCTTGCAATGGTTGTTTATTTTTGTGTATTGATGATGAGATTTCTACTTTTTGTTGTTATTATGTTTTTGGTGGTTTTCTGTTGGGTTTAGAATGTTTTTCCAATCTTTTTAACAAATTATATGGTATTGTATATTATTAAAAAGGTTTAATTGACGACTTTTATATTCTGTATTTTTTGGTACTTTAGTATTGTTATTGCTCTAATATGGAAAATTTTACAGCTGGTTTCATACAGTTTACTCATATTGGAAATTCAAGTTGGATGTCTCTAACAAAACATTTTTTTCAGAAAATTGCAAAATATATTGCATCTTAAGATATTGAAATTTCAATTCAATAATTTGCTGTGTTTTGGAACTGAACTTTTAGTTTTGGTCAACTTTTTATGATGGCAAAATCAAATAACTTGGAATATGAGACTTGTTGAAAAATTTAAAACTCAGGATGTAGCAATCTTTGATTTTGAAATCAACCAATCAACTTTTAATCTTTAAAAATAGACAAATGAAAAAGACATGGGGCTTTTAAGGTTTATCATTTGGATCCAAAATAAACTGAAAATCAAAGATATATTTGCTCATCTGTATCAGATTCAAAACACAGGGCAGTCCACTTTTATTTTTTAGGTAGAATGAATAGTAATATACTATATAGATTAAACTTACATTGTGTTGATCATTATCTAAACTACCTAAATATAAAGTAGACTAGTGGTGATTATGTTTTAGATCTTACCTGATGTTTATGAATACATACACCTTTTTGACTATAGTTGAGAATATGATATACATATATTATGATAATGAGAAAATAAAAGACAAGGTAGTTTTGTAACTGGTGAAATGCAATGGTTTGAATTTCTAGTAATTAATATTGTTAAATTATTTAAAGAAATAATAATGTCTATAGAAAATAAACAAGTATTTGCTGCTGTATTTTTTATGTTCTTTTCTCTGTGGAATGGAGTGGGTGTACATCATATTATGTACATGGGACTTGGGCCTGACTAGATGACATGATACAGAAATTCCGAGGCCTGTAGCCAGACTTGATTGTTCAGTAAGGGCAAGTAATACATGTATATCCGAAGGGCAATCCATGTGGCAAACCGCCAGGAAATGTCCGGAACAATTTTGGCTAATTATGAAAAGCGTGATATTGAAGTTGATTTACAAAGCGTGATATTGACGTAGATTTACAAAGTGTGATAATGACGTTGATTTACAAAGTGTGATAATGATATTGACGTTGATTTACTATGCGTGGTATTGACGTTGATTTACAATGCGTGATATGGATGTAGATTTTCAAAGTGTGATATTGACGTTGATTTACAAAGTGTGATATTGACGTTGATTTACAATGCGTGATATGGACGTAGATTTTCAAAGCTTGATACTGACTTAGATTTTCAAAGCATGATATTGACGTAGATATACAAAGTGTGATTATGATATTGACGTTGATTTACATACATTGTAACTTTGAAGTTGCCTTACAGAAAAGTTAGCCCTCGACTTTTTTTTAGAACACTGAGACGTGTATATATTTGTTAAGTTACTACAATTTATACTGACATGGATATTATTTATAACCCGTAATACGGACAGATGAAATTGTGTTATATCACCTTCTAAAGTTAGTCGACTATATCATTTAACTTCAATATAATCATATACTCGTATGAATTGTAATACATTAGCGATAAATTAATTGTTTACATGACAACAAAAATTGTTATCAGTAAAATGTACGGTAAACTTCCTGGTACTACCAGATTGGGTCACGGTGTCTTTAATACAGCTAAAAATACAGTAAAACAATTTGAAGATGATTAAACGATACTTTTAACCCTAAAAGACAAAATTAGATATTTGAACATAAATATACTACCAAGTTAAGATTGGGACATGCTATATCCTCGGGTAACCTTTTAAGTAACCAGACTTTATTGTTCGGAGGGGCATGAAATATATTTGGAGGGGTAACGATGTTTGGTGTTGCAGTAATGGAATTGGTCGGTTGTCACATCCCCCCGGGCCTACATAGACTAAGTTCGGATCAGCAGCACCGTGATGAGAGGCGGCACCAGCCTCTCGAGACTGAGGGTACAATAAATAGGGGAAAACTGGATGGAGTTTTACGTACTAATTTTCTGCACCATGTGGGCTAATCAAGACGGACAAAAAGGGGGAAGGCTGACTCATTGGGATGGGCAGAGGGCAATGTCCAGGCTGTATTCAAAGTGCGGCAACTTTGTCGAGGCGTCATATAATCATAGCGCGTCTGTGAGGGTTCTCCAAAGAAAATTTTCAAAATATTGAAATGATTTGGTACATCATATTCTTAAATTTGTGAAAATATAAAGTTGAGGTTTAAGTTGGGGGTGCAAACCATTTTTTTAGTACCCCCACTCGCGCCGCCACTGACTGTTTTACTTTCAAATTCACTTTTAAATTATTCTACTCACTGACTGTATATGGTTTGAAGAATATATACAACGAGACTGTATATGTAACGTGATCCTTGAAGATTTATATTATAGGTAGAAATTATTAGTCGAATGATATCTGGATCTATTCTTAACAAAAATCGTGACACTATTGTACTAAATTAACATAATAATATATAAGTAAAACGAAGTATCACATATACCGTTACGCAATGTACGAGTATCCACGAGTATGCAGAGGCACATATTTATATATCGTATCATAGACTATTTTGTTTAATAGCCAATTCAAGACTCTTGTAAATTTGAAAGAGTGTGTACTGAATATTATATATCAAGATCTTTAAATATACAGAACTAACTTATAACTTCTACATGTTATAGGCCCCTAACTCAATTCTGCTCACACTTCCCTATATAAAATACAAAACTATAATGCATACTTATAAGTTACACATCATTAATGCATATTTCTTGAAATATAACTTATCTCTGAAATGATTTACATAACCAACATAATTATATATATGAACTTATATGAAAAGCAGAAATTAAACTAGTAGGAAATATATAGGTTTCTTTTTGGAAAATGGCAGAATCGGCCTTTTTTGAGTACCGGTATAATAAAGAGGATGGCGCCAAGTTACATTTTACCTTTAAAGGGACATGTTCCCCATCCATTCGACCAATCGTACATTTGTCTCAGAAACGGGAATCTTTTTTAGCTAAATTAATGAGTAATAGTGTTCACAGTTCATGAGCCTTCATGTGTGTACAGAAAGTTAATTGACGACTCGACTTTAATTGAGGGGGGCGGGGTGGCTCAGTGAGTTAGACGCTTGCTCGCTAACCTGAAGTTCCAGGGTTAAATCCCGTCAATACCTTCGGATCTTTCAACCCGGTTTACCCCTACAGTGAGCAGGTAAGAGGGGCTGACATGGGAAAAGCGTCTAGTCGTTGGGATGGGACAATAAACTGAGGCCCCGTGCGCTACAGGCTCCCTCGACAGCTCGAAATCGAAAAAGAGTAGGCTAATGCCGCTGTCCTGGCAAAAATTCCCTCATAGCACCCTGCATGGCGTTGCCCGTCTTCATTAGCCCACATGGTGCAGAAAAGTAGGACGTAAAACTCCATTCATTTCATTTTTTCGACTTTAATTGAGACTCTGCCATATATAGAAGATACATGGGCTATACATAGAAAAGACATATATAGAAATAGAAAGTGACATTTCTAGATCTAAGACAGTAACCTATATTTGAGGGAATTATGCGGTTTTCGTGCAGTTTTAATACTTCCGGAGACTATTTATATATGTATTCAAAACCTCCCGAAAATGGCGAACGATGGAATTTAAGTCACGGCTTCGATTACATTGATTATCGTGAAAAATATGCAAATGTATACAATTGACCAAAGCGAATTGTTATGGACAGAGACATAAGAGTGACAATAGAGAGCAGTATATAGATTGACAAGCTGTATTGTTTTTGATTGATGACAATCTAGTATTTATAGCTTCTATCTGTCACTTCTCTTTATTCTAACCTACAATTTATCATATTTTTTACACATAACTTCATCACAAAGCCTCGTGTATTATATCCGAGCGTCCTTAAGATTTCAGTTGGAACGAACGAGTGCTCATTTCAGCAATATGAGCGACTATACTGCAGTTGATATGGGAAAGAAAATTTTGAAAAGTGGACTGCCATTTACGCGCATTTCGAGAGTAGGCTAACTTCAATATCATCCACTAAACCATGCATTTTAATAACCATATATTAGCCACAAAAAGTGGTAGGGACCAAACATATCGTGTCTCCACCACTCTCCATTTTTGGGAAATGACCATGGCCCCGCCTGACCTCAAAACATACAAAACTGAGCCGTTTTCTGTATGCTTTATAGATTAATTACCGAAATGACCGTTACATACTCATTCAGATACTTCAGAATACATCATTTCAAGGTCAAATTTTCAATAAGTATGATCTTCCAGCCGGGTTTGATTCCCCCAATAAATATTCTGCGCACACATAAATATGATATTTTGTTCTTCCCAAGCGACACCAATTCCACTTCTGTATTATGCACTATCGAAGAGGTTTGAAGTATATTGATCACAGAAGGGTTCCACGGAGAAATAATTCACCGTGTTAAGATTTATTCTTTTCCAAACTTATTATAGAGCACATGGGAGGATCGAAGAGGTTTTTAAGTCGATAATTTTTTATCTACATGTATATGTAATATTCGATTTATCAACTCATCCGTAAAAAGTATGCCTACCAATCAATGACTGTTGAGTGGGACCACTAAAATAAATGTCATGCACCAGTGAGCGTTTAGCCCCTTACGCTCAGGCAAGCACAAAAATACGTATGTTAACATTGTAAAAATCGTATTTATTCCCATTATGTTTTAGCTTTATTCATCTTTGTTATTGGAACCTCGTCCACTATAAAATGAAATATACTCCATAAGTAAAGTTTTGAATATTTCGAGAGCAATCGACGGAGATTTCTGAATCCACAAGGCCTTAGAATAATCTTTGCGGTTTTTCTGGTGCTCCTAGAGATATACAATGGTTATGTACTACAGCTTATTTCGACTATTCTTCGGAAGCTCTGCAGCATTGCAGCTACCTGATGTTTGTATGTGTATATAGACAGAAGAAGAAGATTAATGAAATTAAAATTTCTCATCAAACTATCAATATCATTGGGTGTGGTTGTTATTTTTTGGCAGGGTGAGCAATAGGCTAAGGTCTACGTTTCCAATTCAAATTCAATGTTACATTGTTGGTATCATATTATCACCGAGGTGGTCATCAGACTCACTAAATCCAATTTTAATTGTTATTTGTCTGGCAAGGATATTAAATCAGACCTTTAAGCAATTATGACTCGAATAACAGATAAAACTGTTGATATCTTTTAACCCGGATGCAGTTATCATCCCTCGTGACGTCTAGCTCAGGTCACGCACATGCGCTCTACATGAACACAAACAGAAAAAAAGAAAATGGCTTGTCGAACGAGTTCGATCTCTAATTAAATGGTTTTATGAAGGATTATATGTCTTGATTGGGGCTGAAAAATTGCCAGAGATAAGGATTATCCAACGTCTTTCAGTGAGATCACCGTTAATCGGCAGGAAGTGTAGATAAAATGGGATTAAGAGAATGGTTTATGTTCACTCTGGTGATTACTTACGGAGGTAAAGTACAGAGAAAATAAAACTGACTGAAAAAGAGGTCAAACAATATAGTTGATCAGTCAAATAGAAAAGACTGTCTTGCCTAGTCATAGATTTATAAATAAGTTGTTTGTTAAACTATTGATTTAAATAATTTCTACTGTTGCTACAGAAATAGAACCAAAATAGAAATGAATTAAGAAGATCCCGAATTTAATGATTTTCTCTTTTGAATGAAGACGGCCTATTCTTTCATGCCATGGAATTTGGTGTTGTTATTGATTTTTGGTTGTTTTCATTTAATAATCAGCTGTTTGCTCTGTCATAAAAGTGCAATACATTCTAGGTGCTACCAGTATCAGGGAAATTGATCAGTTTCGTCTCATAAATGCACTTAGGCTACATTTAGGACTAGCCTATTTAAGTCATTACTAAAGCCATAAAGGACAGACAAGATTTATTATTTGTTAGGCCTACTTGTTAAATGTTCAGTTCAGGAATGTTAGTCCTATTTAAAACCTTACAACTTACTATAAGCCTTAGAATGTTGATAAAAATGATGTCTTCAAAATTTGTTTTTACAGAGGACAAAATTTTTGACTTTTTGGGGTTTAAATTTCTAGGAGAGAAATATGTTTCTTTTCAATGTAAACTTACAAAAAGATTAAATTTTTATCAATGCAAAGACATTTTAAGACTATCAGTACTATTTGAGGCTGATATTCCCATTCTCATTTAAAAACTTAAAAAAATTCAAGAAACGTTTTGATTTGCTCAGACAATAATATAATTTGATCTAGGATCTATAGGCATATTTCAAGCTTGTTAAGAATGTTTTCATACAAGTGGTTGTTGAAATCTGAATTGTGATGACGAAAGGAAAGACCTTCCCTTAATAGTAACCTTGAATAAGAAAGAAATATTAGCTATTAATATAATGAGAACTCAATTTTGACCAAATGAACCAATCAGCGTTAACTACACACACATATTTCTGTAAATAACTTTGTTATCTTCATCTCTCATTATTGTGATTTTGTGAATTATGCAAAGCAAAAATCTTAGTTACTGGTATTTGAGAGAAGGTTTTAAATTAGTCAGTACAAAATGCCATGCTTGAAACTGCATATAATTTTCAAATCAATTAGAACACACATGTAAGCTAATGTCATAAGATATACTGTGGTGATTCATGGCTCAGTTTTTGATTAAAAAAATTGTTTCGAAGTTTAACACGACAAGCTCACTAAGATAAGGTTTCATCACCTTAATATTGTCATAAAATTTGTAGCTATCATTATCATAATCACCATATGATTTGTTAATTAACTTTGATTGACATTTCACTTGAGGTGTTATAAATAGGTCATTTTTTTTGTTGCCTTGTTGAAATATTCACTTATTATATAAGTTAAGTAGGATATTATTGACTGTTCTATGTGTTATGGTAATGCAGAAATGGGTGGAGAAGTTGAAATTTGTTGATTTTTATGAAATATGTAAGCTTTATCTTTTGGTAACTAAGATACTGTATTAAAGATGGGTTCCCTTATTTTCATTTATGAAAATGAAAATGCAAATGCTAATAATACTTGTATAGAAAGTAGAGGTGTTCTAATGACTTGGAAAAATACCAGTTTGTTTCAGATATTATCGTCATGATCAAAAAAGGCCAAAAAGTTTTTTTTTTGTTTATCTAGACTGTACTTACATAGACATTAAATTTATGATTGGTTATATGCAATAAGAAATTATATGATTGAGAATATATGATAATACATTAGAAACATCAATTAATCAAATAGTTTGCTTAATTTGACACTTACCCATCTTTAAGAACTGTTTGTTGGGTCATTTGATACATATTCTTCTTTGATTTTCCAAAACAAGAACAAAAGCCACTTTCATTTTTTCTTAAAGCAATAACATAAGCCACTTTCATTTTTTTTTTCAAAACATTTACTAGTGCCTGTCAACAAATTCAGAACAATCATTATTGGAGTTCAGTAAAATAAAAGATAATTCATCAACTTTTTGAGTTAAAAGTTTATTCTTATTCTTTATTTGTCTTTCATATTAGGATCTGACATGTAGACCATTACCATAAAAAAAAACTTCCAAAATATTAATAAATCAAACTGCAAAACGAAACCCGCAATTCAAAATACCATTAGAGTTAGATAAATCTGAAATCATTAAATAAGCTTATATGGCAACATAGTCTGACTTTTCTTTGTACAACTGCGTAAGTTAAGACCCCACCTCGACTTTTATTGCAAAATATTTGGAATGTCTTGATGGACTTACTAATGGCTCAACTTTGTATAGATACCAAAAGTTTTGCCAAATTTGACTTTTGTCATGGTGAAAATTCTCAAAAACTAAGGATCCAATGGATCGAAACAGCTCCAGACCTTTTGAGCCTGGCCTAATCTTGATTTGTCGATTTGTTGGGCTAATAGCAACCTAGAAACTAGGCATTAAACCTGAGATCTTTCAGCCATTGTTATTGTTAGTATTTAGTATAATATCATCTTTATGTTAAAAAGAAAGGTGATATCTGATGTTATAAGAAGTAATTTAAGTAGCTCAGATTGTATTCTGTTTGCTAGTCACTTGATATTTACTGATTGACCGATTTCAGTTATCCGGTATTAGTCTTTTGTTATTTTACTGTCGTCTGTTTCAAGTAGTGGTCCTTATAGTTGGTCTGTCTGTCAACCTGTACTATCAATACTTCCCTTCGGCATTCATCAGTTCAATATTGTATAAAGTGTTTGTTCTTTGGCTTAAAAGAAGTTACAATTTTTGGTTTAAAGTTTTGCATATGTAGGTGCCTATGAGCTGAATTTTAGGCACAACATTGTCACTTTGGATTTGAACCCAATTCTGACTCATGTTATATAAGCTTATAAAACTATAAGGAGCTATAAAACATAGTAATTTCATTGTAAAAAATGTTATTAGGAATAAAGATTTGATGTGTTATAAGTAACAGATAGGGAGAGATTTTAAACACAATCTTTAGTAAAACATTCATGATAGAACATAGAAAATGTAGCACAATATGGAAATTTCTTTTTCAGAATTCCATAAATTAGATGATTATATTCATCATTATGAACCATTAAATTATGATACCAAACAGTTTCATGCTAATCATGAAAGAGTTAAACGTTCTATTGAACCGCATCTTTACCTCAAATTTAAAGCATTTGATAGGTGAGTAAGTTTTTGACAAAGAGAAAATATCTGAATATTTTAAAGGTATACTACTTCTTAGGATGACCAAAAAATAAAAATTTTAAACTTGGCCAAGAGTCTTTGTTTATCAGTGGATTTACCTGGTGTCAAAACTAAGCTTCTACAGCAAAATCTTTCTATAATCCAATAAAGCCATTAAACTAAGTAATAATCCATTATTTTTAGTAAGTAACATACTTAGAAGAAGAGTGTTTCAATAATTATTAAGTTTATATCGTCTTATATAGAAATTCTATTCTTTAGTCATGGCACCTGGTAAGTCCAACTGATGAATATATACGCATGTTGACCAAGTTTGAGACTTTAAATTTTACTTCCATTCTAAAAGATAGTGTTCCTTTAAAATGATGGCAACTTAAGGGATGTCTCACTTAAACTGTAAAGTAAGCAATGAGAAATCCATGAACTATTTAGCCCTTTATCTGTTCAATAATATGCAAAACAGGTAATTACTTATGTCTTCTGTTGCCCTCGATAATGCAGAAATCAATATTGTGCATTCATATACTTACAAATTTTGCATTCAAAATCCCAAGTCCAAAATATGCCTATATGAGTTCATGTTTTATCAAACAGTAACCCAAATTTAATGATTTATTTTCAGAGATTTTAATATAAAATTAAAGCAAGATAAAACTATATTTAGTGATACACATCGTCATAAAAATGAGGATGGTAAAACAGAATCCTATATTGATACATCATTTATATATCATGGTCATCTTACAGGTAAGCCATGTAATTTAGCGCCTTGGGTTTGAGTCCACCTTAAATTTAAAAATCTAGATATGCCTTAAGACTAATTGTTTTCAGAGTGATATGATTTTTTCACCAAAGTAGGTTTGGTGAGATTAAAGTATTTTACCCTTTTTTTTCTCAATTTTTTTTTTGTATAAAAGTTTGTTACAATTCTCTGTCTTATTTAATTTTTGTGTTATGGTTATTGGGAGAATTGATATTTTTGACCTTCTTACGCGCAGCCATAATCTATGATGGTCCTTAAACTGTCAACTTTCTAAAATGGAGCAATATGAAGAGCAATATGTATGTCTCAGAAATGGGAATTTTTATGCTAAGCCAATCCGTAATAATGTTCATAGCTCAATATCGAAATTTGAGCCATCAAGTCCATGTGTGTCCAGAATTACACGTTTGTAAGTTAATATGACGACTCGTCTTTTCTTAAGACGAACCATGGCCCCCCATTTGTTATATTGTTTCTTTTAATTTTCATTTAAAAAGGGGTATTAGTATATATTGTATATGTATAATTTTTATTGCAGATGTACCAACAAGTTATGCTCATATGGCAGTTATTAATGGAACAGCAAGAGGTTTCATTCGTATCCCTGGGGATGCTATATACCATATAGATCCTGCAGAAATATATCTTAAAAATCCTGAATTTCATTCAGTTATTTATTCTGAAAAACACATGGATCTGGATCCTTATCAGTAAGTGTTCCAGCTAATAATTGACAATATCACATGGGGTATAAAATGATGTCTACTTTTGGATATGCATCGGAAGATAAAACTGAAAATTATATTGTTATTAGGCCTATGTTCATATTTTGTAATGATGAACATTTTGAATTCTGTCAACTGTGACATGACATGTTACTAACAATAAAAATTTATCTAGATATCTTTTCTTGGCAGTGTGAAAGTGTGGTCCTACTTCTAAGCTTCACTTTGATCTTTGTCATTAATCAAAGACAGATGAAACGTTTAGCTTCTTTATTTTCGCTTTGCTCTTTCACTTAACATAGTATCAACTGGCCTTAATATTTACACTGTAAATTTTATTAATATAGAAAAAGAAGAGAAATGGAGAAAGTAATAGGATCATGTGGGTTAGATGCTCATAAACAAAAAATGGCAGAAATTGCTGAATCTGCTAATTTTAAACCTAATAGAGCTGAAAGGGTATGTTTGTCTGTTCTTCAACTTTTTGGTACAAACTTTAGCTTTTAATTCTCCTATTTTCAGAACTGACTTCATTGTATAATGAAGAATGTATGAATTTTGTTTTTGTCATGTGATCCAAAATAATGATCATGCTCAACTTTCATAAAAAGTACATTTTATATCTGGCCCTAAATATGCCAATATCCTATCTCTATATCAAGTTGGTGGAACGAGTAAAGCTTGATTTGTCTTATCTTTGCATGTCAGATTTGGGCCAATGCAGATTTGGGCTAATTTCTGTTTTTCAGATTTGGGCTAATCTTTGCATGTCAGATTTGGGCTAATCTCTGCATGTCAGATTTTGCCTAATCTGTGCATGTCAGATTTGGCCTAATGTGCATGTCAGATTTGGCCTAATCTCTGCTGTCAGATTTTGGCTTATCTCTGCATGTCAGATTTGGAATAATTTCTGCAAGTCAGATTTGGGCTAATCTTTGCATGTCAGATTTGGGCTAATCTCTGCATGTCAGATTTAGGCTAATCTCTGCATGTCAGATTTATCTAATCTTTGCATACATGTCAGATTTTGGCCAATCTCTGCATGTCAGATTTGGGCCAATCTCTGCATGTCAGATTTGGGCCATTCTCTACATGTCAGAATTTGTGTTGATCTTTGCATGTCAGATTTGGGCCAAGCTTTGCATGATTGTCCAAGCTAATATAAAATGTTTACATTATTTCAGCATAGAGTATATGAGGCCAGTAATATTTATGCTAGAGAAAGTAATGAGCAAGATAGCGAAAAATATCATCGAACACGCAGAGATAATCTGGGAATTAAAAATACTTGTAATTTATACCTACGATCCGATCCTATGCTATGGAATCATGTTAAAAATGAGAAATTTGATAAACGGGTTTGGTAAGGAATTTTTTTTTAAATTCTGGTTTGAATTATGTCCATCCTTTTACAGTTTTAAGAGCTCAGTTTTCTATGATTTTCATGTTTGAATTTAACTATATTTTGATGAATGGTTTTTGAGTTATTACCCTTGACTTAGTTAAATGCATAAAGAATTGTTTGTTTGTGAAAACAGTTAAAGCTACACTTTTCAAACAATTTAATTTAATCACAGAGAAGATAGAAAGTAGATAAGCTTATATGATGATGAACAATTGATTTGAAATATATTGTAGACTGATGAAAGAACAAAAGAAGAGATCATCGCCTTTTTCTCCAGCCATGTAGCTGCTATTAATGAAATATATTCTCGTACAGTATTTGAAACATATGATCGTAATATACAATGGAGTGGTGTTAATTTTGTAGTACAAAGAACTAGCGTAAGTACCTGGGATTTCATTTGACAGGGGTTGACCCTTTTCATTTCACCTTTTTTCTTTAAAAAACTTAAATTTGTACTTTTTTCAATTTCAAGGCGCCACTCTTGAACTGTCATTCGTTTGATGATACTGCCAGCCAGGTTTCTTCCCTCACCAATGCTGGGATTTTGTGATTTGGACCAAAGATGTATGCTGAGAAGCATTTGACACTCAATGCACCTTTTGTTCGCGTCACAAAATCCTGGCATACGAGAGGGAAGCAATTTGATTGGTCGGCGGTGTCATCAAGTGGAAGACTGTTCAAGAGGATCGTCGTTACACCCTAACTGAAAATAAAAGCTAATTAAAAACAGAACTAAAATTTGGTCTAATTTTTGTTAGACTGATGATATTTATGTATTATTTATTATTTATGTATCATTTATATGGGTTTATATTTATATTGTTTATATTTATATTGGTTTACATTTATATTGTTTACATTTATATAATTTATATTTATATTGGTTTATATTTATATTATTTATATTTATATTTATATTGGTTTATATTTATATTATTGATATATATTATTTATATTATTTATTGATATCATTTATATTATTTATATTTATTTATATTATTTATATTGTTTATATTTATATTGTTTACATTTATATTATATATATTTATATATATTTATATTATTTATATTTATATTGTTTAGGTATATATTATTTATATTTATATTATTTATATTTATATTGTTTATATTTATAGATAATGACAAATACTGGGCAGAAATGTAATACTGCAGCTCAAACAGCATATTGTAATAGTAATATTGATGTCAGTAATTTCCTCAATTTAAACTCACTAGATAACCATGATGATTTCTGCTTAGCCTATGTTTTTACCTATCGTGACTTTAATCAAGGTACACTTGGTCTGGCCTGGGTTGGAGCTGCCACAAGTAAGTTTATTTATATAAGCTACTTAAAGCAGTTATGTAATAATTACTTGTCTAGCTTACTCTACATCTACTTTCTAAGGTGAAGTTGGGTTTTAATTCCAAAAAGTTTTTTAGCTCATGTGACTCTATAAGTCATAATATGATTTAAAGGGACAGATTCGCCATCCATTTGACCAATCGTACCTTGTCTCAGAAACAGAATTATTTAGCTAAGCCAAGCAGTAATAGTGTTCACAGCTCACCGTCGAAATTTGAGCCTTCAAATCTATGTCCACAATTATCCATCTTTGAAAGATAAAGAGACGACTCTTAAGACTCTGCCAAAATGGCAAACTTGTCCCTTTAAATCTAAGTAATTGTGTTTTTTTATATCTCATGAAATTCATCTATTTTATTTGTACTCAATGTATATTTGATATTCGATGCAGGGCATAATTTTTGAAATATCTAAATCTGTAATTCAGTTAGATTTTGTATTTTGGATAGATAATCATCATCAGGACAGTAATAGAATGAGGGTTAGCTTTCCAAAATTGAATTTCAGATATAATGTTAAGTTTTAATTGTATTTACAGGAGCTGCTGGTGGTATATGTGAAAAGTATAAAAAGTATCCAGAAAATGATATCGAAGTTGGTAAAAGTTTGAATACTGGTATTGTTACAATTGTCAATTATGGTAAAAAAGTGCCCTCCAGAGTTTCTCATTTAACCTTTGCCCATGAAGTTGGACATAATTTTGGATCACCTGTAAGTCATCTGACCTATTTTATCCTACATGAATCTCCGGCAGTGATTCAATTAGTTAGAAACATTCTGCCTTGTTATTCCAGTCAGTGATGAATGTTATGTTAAAAATGCCTGAAAATGGGACTGTTCCAATACAGGAGAATGGAGAAATCTATAACATAAAGTTCATGCTTTTCATCAAGTATCGAAACACAAGCGATACGATATATCTATTATGGCATGTCATATCACTATGTATCTATTTAGCGATGTATGGTGCTAGCTAAGGACAATGTACCTGTATTAAGATAAATTCTGGTATTGGAATTTATATTTATAGTAATACCATACCACCTGGTTAAAAAATACTGAAATATTATCATGTATGGTAGTTATCATGATATATCATCAAATTTTTTATCATGGACAATTTTAACAAGTACTTGATATTTGAAACTCTTATTTTCATGATAGTAAAGGTTGTTTTTTCTTACATATAAAACATATATAGAAAAGAACAAATTTATGATTAAGAAACCAGTTAAAATCAGACTGAATATATATATCGCAATATATACCCATATCCTGATACATTTATGCTTAATATTGTGATATCAACTTGAACCAATGTCGGCCAGCACCAATGCCATTACTAATAACATATATTTATTGTAGCATGACACTGGTGTTGAGTGTGCACCCTATGGTACCAGTGATCCACAAGCTGCCATGGGTAACTACATTATGTTCTCCAGTGCTACTATGGGTGATAAAGATAACAACGACAACTTCTCTAAATGTAGTAAAGATAATATTACCAGAGTTTTAGATGCAGTTATTAACAAAAATAATGGCAAGGTCAATTGTTTTCAATGTAAGTTAGTTAGAATATCATCATCTTTTTTAAATATCCAACGTTTCTACTGTGTTGCACTGTGGTCAGTTTATTTCATATCGGGGATAAAGCAATAAATATTCATACAACTTTACAATCCACATGCTTTATGGATACAGCATTCGGTGAATCACATGAATAAAATACACGTCTTTTATGAAAGATGTTGTGTTGATTGGTTAAAATATCACCAACAGCGTCCCACACATATTCTATATTGTCTTAGTGAACGAAAATACTTAAATTTTTTGGTAGAGGAGGGAATGTTTGAATATATTAGGGCTGCTTGGTTGGTGATTCTACACATTCAGAATAAAACCTGTTCAGAAACTCTCCAATCGAGTATCACCCTAGTGAACATTATGTTGGTCCCCATTTGATATTTGGTTGTAGGGTTTGGACAAACCAAATTATGATGCCTATACATTTTAACAAGAAAGCACACCACAGAATTTGTATTTTTAGTTTTGTAGTAAACAATGATCAGTGACTTTAATGTTTTATTATTTTAGCCTCAACCACTGCTTTCTGTGGTAATGGATTGGTGGAAGAGGGTGAAGAGTGTGATTGTGGCTATGTATCTGATTGTACTGATAAATGTTGTTATGCTAAAAATTCGGAAGGTAAAGAATGTACAAGAAGACCCAACAAAATATGCAGGTACAATTACTTTATAAGGATTACTTTTTTTTGTACATTAAAGGAATTTTAAAGAGTTTTATAAATTTTTATGCCTATCGAGTTCACTTATAGCATCTATTTGCACCTTTCCAATTTTCAATCCGATGTCTGTGGTTCCTGCAATTCCACTAAAACTGTGCTTTTATGACGTCACCACAGATGGAATGGCATAAATTGATGCTATCAGTGTCCCTGTTACACATAAAAATTACGAAAATCTCTTTACAATTTCTTTCAGTCTATTTGACAATTACTTTTACTGACGTAGTGGATTCTTCATCATTTTTTTTATGTATGACAATTACTTTTGTGATACTGTGTTATATTTCCTGAGGGACAATTATTTTACTTCAATGCTTCAGTCAATGTTCCATAGTTAATTCATAATACGTTTTCTTTTAAACATTAGTTGCTGTACCACTCTTTATGTATGACAATTACTTTTATACAGCAGTCACTACATCACAATTTTTGTATGACGATTACTTTTATACAGCAGTCACATCACACTTAATGTATGACAATTACTTTTACACAGCAGTCACTACATCACACTTAATGTATGACAATTACTTTTATATAGCAGTAATTTCATCACAATTTATGTATGACAATTACTTTTACACAGCAGTCACTACATCACACTTAATGTATGACAATTACTTTTATATAGCAGTAATTTCATCACAATTTATGTATGACAATTACTTTTACACAGCAGTCACTACGTCACACTTAATGTATGACAATTACTTTTATACAGCAGTAATTTCATCACAATTTATGTATAACAATAACTGTTATTTTTATTCAATAATCATTGTACTAGTACTACACTTTATGTAAATCAATTATTTTTACTTTTTTGTATGTTTTTTTTCAGTCCAACAGCAGGGCCATGTTGTAGTGTTGAATGTGAATTTTTGCCAAAATCAGAAGTCTGTCGACCATCTGATTCTTGTACCAAAGAATCATTATGTCAATATCCTTTTAACAATCTAGTTGATATAAAACCATGAGGGTAAAATCCTAGTTGATATAAAACCATGAGGGTAAAAACCTAGTTGAGATAAAGCCATAAGGGTAAAAACCTAGTTGATATAAAACCAAGAGGGTAAAAACCTAGTTGATATAAAGCCATGAGGGTAAAATACTAGTTGATATAAAGCCATGAGGGTAAAATACTAGTTGATATAAAACCATGAGGGTAAAAACCTAGTTGATATAAAACCATGAGGGTAAAAACCTAGTTGATATAAAGCCATAAGGGTAAAAACCTAGTTGATATAAAACCACGAGGGTAAAAACCTAGTTGATTTAAAACCACGAGGGTAAAAAGATAGTTGATATAAAACCATGTAGATACAAAAACCTTATACTGTGCATCCTGATCACAAAATATGCTTGTATCATATAACTTATAAGCCCCTTTGCGATAAGTGACGTCATCAACACCTAGTATATGGAACCTCAGACATGTGAATGGAAATTAGAATGGTTCAAATTGAAGCTATCAGTTTCCTGGATACCTATAAAAAATTTAGAAAACCTCTTACATTCCCTTTAAATAACCAAATACTGACTTGACAAAGGTCCAGTAAGGGGTGTATGCTTACTATTTTGTGTGATAATCAATGCATACTGGTAATGGATGATTACGTTCTGCGGAATTTTAACAGTCAATTTCCTTAACCAGAGTTACAGGAGGAAGTTCATCATGTCCTGAACCAGGAAGACAACCTAATAAAACTTTCTGCAATGATAAAACTCAAGTTTGTTTGGAAGGGGTATGTATTAATACTGCTTTTTTGATGGTCAACCAGGTATGGCCAGTTGGTATTCACCATAATAATGTCAAAATCACTTTAAGAATCACAGGAACCGAGACAGTGGTACCAATTTGCTTTTTCCCCAATTCACCCCTTCCATAATTTGCTCCTTACCAATCTTACCCTTTCCTCATGGCCCCCTCTTATTTCACAATTGGGAATTGGGGCGAATTGGGAATAAGTTGAAGGGTAGGAATGGGAGAAATGAAAAAAAAAAAGGCTCTGTGGGAAAGGGTAAAATGGAAAGAGAATTGGCAAGGGACAGAATAGGGGGTGAAATGGGAATAGATTTGGGGAAAATTGGAGAGAGGCAATACATGAAGGGGCGATGTATCATTAATGTCTTTCAGTAATATCTGTAACAGTAGAATTAATTAATTAGTTCAATTGACAACTATTTCTATCATGTATTTTAGGAATGTCGTGGCTCAGTTTGTTTAAGAATTGATTGGGGTGAATGTTTTCTCACGTCAACTGAAGGTGATAATGGTCCATCTAAGGAAGAATTATGTTTTATAGCTTGTAGTAAGTATATCATGTTCTAGATTGAGAGGAAATTATTTCATTGATCCCGTTGGTAAAGGTCATCTTCACAATGGTCAAGGTATTACGAACTTTGTCTTATACCTTGACTACAATAGCCACTTTTCTTATATCACAGCTGTTTGTAAATGCAGTGATTTTAGTGGATTGTGTGCTAGCAAATACTACAAAACCTCAGAAAGTCTTTCTGTTAAGGACTCTGACTGATGTACAATCTAATCAAATAGCTACATTGCATGATACAAGAAAAGTGGCTATTGTAGTCAAGGTATAAGAAAAAGTTTATAATACGTAGACCGTTGTGTGACTGTGTAAAAGGTATGATCGACTACATTAACTAAAGATTTTATAAGGTCATATAAAGTTTTGTTGATATAAGGACATTTATTGAACTTTATGAGAATATATATATGTCTAACTTGTGCCGTTTTATTGCAGAAAATCCTCAAACAGGAGATTGTATTAGTTCAAAAAATAAAGATGCATTAGCTAAACAGGAGAATAAAGATTTTAGTGATTTATTAGATAATATCTCACAGTCATCAAGTGGTAATAAAGATATAGGAGTACAGCTTCCAGCTGGTATGTTTTATAATCCAAGATTATTTCTTTATGCCTATGTGACTAAAATGTGCCCTCGATTTTTTTGTCATGTGTATAATTTATTTAAAAAGTGAGTACATAGCGAGTTATACAGGATATTGTAAAGATTCACTTAATTCTGCTGTACTAGTAAAATTTTGTACACAGCATGGTGTTTCTCCTCTTCATTGACCAACTCGGCTAAATAAAGTTCATTTCATTTTGATCCAAAACAAAATATTCTCGAATTTTATATACTGAATTTTACAGTCGATCATATTTATTTTTAGGTTCTCCATGTGATAATTTCCGTGGGTATTGTGATGTCTTCCATCGTTGTCGAGGTGTAGATGCTGAAGGACCATTAGCTAGATTAAAAAATCTTATATTTGATCCCAAAAATTTACAGACCATTAAAGATTGGATAGAGGTTAGTAACTATTTGAATTATTATTATTATAGGAAAATTGGTGAGCAGTATTATTGATGGCTATAGGGTTAGTCATTATTATTATTATCATTATTTAAATCCTTATTATTATAGGAAAATTGTTGGGCAGTATTATTGATGGCTATAGGTTTAGTCATTATTATCATTATTTATAACATTATTATTATAAGAAAATTGGTGAGCAGTATTATTGATGGCTATAAGTTTAGTCATTATTATCATTATTTATAACATTATTGTTATAGGAAAATTGATGAGCAGTATTATTGATGGCTATAGGTTTAGTCATTATTATTATTATCATTATTGATATCATTATTATAATAGAAAACTTGGTGGCCAGTATTATTGATGGCTATAGGTTTGGTCATTATTATCATTATTGATATCATTATAGGAAACTTGGTGGGCATTATTATTGATGGCTATAGGTTTAGTCATTATTTTCATTATTGATATCATTATTATAATAGGAAACTTGGTGGCCAGTATTATTGATGGTTTTAAGTTTAGTCATTATTATCATTATTTATATCATTATTACTATATGAAAATTGGTGGGCAGTATTATTGATGGCTATAAGTTTAGTCATTATTATCATTATTGATATCCTTATTATTATAGGAAAAGTGGTGGGCAGTATTATTGATGGCTATAGATTTAGTCATTATTTATATCATTATTATTATAGGAAAAATGGTGGTCAGTATTATTGATGGCTATAGGTTTAGTCATTATTATTATCATCATTATTGATATCATTATTATTATAGGAAACTTCGTGAGCAGTATTATTGATGACTATAAGTTTAGTAATTATTATTATTATCATTATTTATATCATTATTATTATAGTAAAATTGGTGGGCATTATTATTGATGGCTATAGGTTTAGTCATTATTATCATTATTTGTATCATTATTATTATAGGAAAATTGGTGGGCAGTATTATTGATGGCTATAGGTTTAGTGGTAGTAATGGGAGTTTTTATTAAAGTATGTGCTGTACATACACCTAGTAGTAATCCACGTAAAGCAGCTGCTCGTAAACTAACATTACCACGTCGTGGCCAGCACAGTCAGCCGCCGCCACCTGGTGGTAATAAACAAAATAGACGTAATCCGCAAGGAAACTTTTCGGTAAGTAAATATGAACTTCACTTAGACATATAGTCTTCTGAATAATTGCTTTTGATATCAAGAAACAATCTGCTAATGCTGCTGCTCTGGTAAGAATTTCTCTAATTGGTCACTGCAGTTATTCACATCCTTTTATGTTTGACATTGTTGTGAATAGTGTTATTCTTGCCTTTCTAGTGCTAATGCTCCTTTTATATTATGAGTTCTGTATCATGACGAACAATGTTTTTTTCAGGATCCCCCACCACCTTACAGTGGACCCTCCCATGGAGGACCAGCTCACGGTAAAGGACCAAGATATAAAAATGGTGACAAGAGACGCCGAGATTTAGAACTACAGAATATATAAAAATCTACTGATCTTGTGTTCAAATTCGATTTTCTACTTTCCATTTAGCCAAATGAAGGCAGCCATTGATTGTGTTCTCTCTATAATTTTTTAGATATAATGTATGATATTATAATATAACATCCAACTGAAAGTAATATTGACTTAAATAAAAATTAAGAATTATTGAATTAAATTACAATGGCATATTATTAAATACGGTTAAGAATTGGGGAAAATATTGAATATAATAAGAATTATGAATAATTGAATACTGAAAGATCTTAAATATTTTAAAGGATATACTTTTATAAATAATTGCTTTCCTAATTGATACAATTTGTTTTAACTGTCCTTATCACTTTTTATAATTAAAAACAGACAACTGGTACAGATCATTTCAGAACAATTTAAAGGTGTGTTGACACTCTAAATATTCTGACCATTCTCACAGAATTTTCCAGAACTACTTTAACTAGGGAAAGTTAATAAGGATAGGGTCTACAGACTGTCCCGTTTTCACCTTGAAGTATTGCTTAAATAACATACAAATCAGATATTTGATGTCATTTCTAAAAATACTATGAATTGAGCTCTATCAGCTAGAAAGGCAAATATTTATAAGAATATATCCCTGTAATTAATATAACATGAATGATTATTCCTAAGAATTTAAAATGTTTAATTTAATGGAAAATTTCATTTATATAAGTATATGAAATAAGACTTAAAATGGAACTTAAAATTGGAAAGTAGGTTTCTGAAAATAAATGCAACATTATTTGAAAAAATTTTTTGATAGTATTTTGATTAAAATATTTGCAAAAATTGAGAATATAATTTTTATAAGCAATTGAAAGCTGAGAAATTGAACATACCAGCGTTAGGAGTTATAAAAAAGTAAAATGCACATTTTGGAATGTTTAAATTCCATTGTAAATCATGAAATTATATTTTTCTATAAGTTTATCACTATTTGTGTTTTGTAATATAAACTTTGCCTTCTTTCATCTCATCATAATTTAAATCATTTAATATTAATGATTAGTCTAGCTGTAGCTTTCAGCCTGTTAATCTGCTGGATGGATAGGTTGTTGATCAGAATATTTCAGAATTTATAGACTGATACTGCTCATATGTGAACTCAACCTTGGTATTGACTTGATGTACAGCTTATAGATTTTATTTTTTGTTTATTTGTTAATCTATATTAAATTTGCTCATATTTGAGTGCTCCCTTGTTAATTTTATATTTATCATGATCTGAATAATTATGGACTGTTGTTAAAAATAAAAAAAATTGTGTTAATATAGACCATTGGAAATTTTGCACTAGCGATGGAAATAGACTTTTCTTAAACTCATGTAACACCACCACACGTTAATTTATCTATCTAATACCTTGACATCATTGATCACTTTTCTTAAACCGCGAAAGCTTCTTAATGCAGCAATTTGATTGGATGCCATGGAATATAGCAAATCAGAGAATCAAAGACTGAAAAAATATGACTGCACGTGTTTAAGGACTAGGATTGGCTTCATTTACAAACTTCAGTACCGGTAACTGGAAAAGTGGTTAATGATATCAAGGTATTAGACAGAGTTAATAATAGCTTGACGTTGTAAAGATGATACAACTCTTGTCTACCGCGGTTATATTAAACATGGCATGTGCCTTTGCTAATTTAAAATTCTTGATTTTTGAAATACAAACACTTAAAGCAGTATTGTGCTAAGGCTTCTCTGAATAAGAACTTCAAAATTAGATACCTTTATGTATCTGCAGGTTTTCAGATTAAAAATATATGTTTAAGGTAAATGAATATTAGGTGTTTGGATTATTTTTTGTTAAGTTAAATTTTGCTTAGTTCGTATGTAAATATATTATGATTTTACGCAAGTTTGAAAATATTCTAAAAATGTCAATTAAAGTCCTTATTTTGTAGAAACATCATTATAATGGTATTTGGTGACATCACAAATCCTTTTAAATAGATATACATGTAGTCATCTTGAATTTACTTTAAGTTCAAGTTCAAACTCCCCACATCACATTTCAAAATTGATATCTGACTTTCAGTTCCCACACAATTAAATAAATATGTACTGTTAAAGTGCTAAGGGACACTGAAATTAAGATCTATCTGCAGTTAAAAAATTATTTGATGAATATGTTTAATGAATTTTTTTTTTTTTTTCAAGAAGCTTAAAAAAATGATCTTGCAGCTGTAGATATCAGGACCAGCTTTACTTCTAAATGTACCAATAAGATCTTTGCAAGGTTATAGATAAACAAATAATATGTAAATAATACAGAGATGTAAATATTATTAATGATTATGTATTGCATTGCTAGGCTGGATATAGTGTATTTGTTATTCAAGTTATTCACCCTTTGATCTTCAGTGATTTCTTATATATTACCAATTTCAACCCATATCCTTTTTTTTTCTTAAAGGGATTGTTGAGAGGTTTTTTAATTTTTTTTTTTTTGTGTATTGGGGACACTGATAGCACCATTCCAATTTTCATTCAGACCTCTGTGGTTCCTGCAATGCACATTATTATATGTCATATGATTAACTCTTGTGCATGTCAAGCCTTCATTTACAGACCATTGGGCATATTCTAAGCACATAGTATCAGCTTGTTCATTATTGTTATATGTATTCAATACTTCTAGAGTAACAGTCATCTTAATTTTTGTGCTCTTGACCGATGGAGCTCATTCAGTTTCATAAATAAAGTATTTATAATGCTCTGGAAGTGACAATAGTCCGAAGTTGACAAGTTATGATTCATGAAGGCTACTTTCTTTATTTACTTTGTTTGGAACATTGTTATGTGCGTGTAGTTGAGGAAAGGTTGATTTTGAAATTGGAAGATTTTTTTGTCGTAATAATATACACTATATCCAGCCAGACGGGTAGCTAATAAACTATAACACAAATTATTAATATACTGTTTATATATTATCATTTTTTCTGTTCAATTAAATTTAGTTAATTTTTTATTTGTCTAATTTCATTTGCATTCAAGTTGTGGGTTAGATATCACTACATTAATCTAACGATTTTTTAAATTTTCAACTGGCTTTTGAAAAAGATTTATTTGTACTCTACAGCAATGTTGTATTCATTTTGTTTCAAATTTGTTAACTGATTCATTTGTATTTAAATGGCAGTTAATATACAATAGTATCATTTAATAATTATTTACCATTAAATTTGTGATAAGTGTAAAATTTTGAAATAATTTATATAATATATTGTATTATTGTTTATATTACACTGTAAATCTTTATATAAATTTGGATGTTATGTGATCAACTCATTCTATCATTTGTGTTCATTTCCATTAATATTGAATAAATGTTTTATACTACATGTTCTTCAGCATATAAGGTTAGTCAATGGAAATAGATCCTAATTGTTGTCACAGTCCATGAAGATATATCCTACATAAGGTCAAAGTCCATAGAGGTAAATACTATCCTGTACATGGAAATAAATTCTTTAAAATCACAGTGCATCCTGTACAAGATTACAGTCCATGGACATAAAAACTACCATGTACAAGGTCACAGTCCATGGACATAAAAACTATTCTATAAACTATTCTATAAACTATTCTATAAGGTCACAGTCCATGAAGGTAAAGACTTTCCTATAATAAGGTCACAGTCCATGGAAATATATCCTATATAAGGTCACAGTACATGGAGGTAAATACTAACCTATACAAGGTCACAGTCCATGAAAAAAAAATCCTATATAGGGTCACAGTCCATGGAAATGTTTCCTAAACAAGTCACAGTCAATAGAAACAATCCCAGGAACTAACAATCTTTTAAAGCAAAAACGACCTGATGTAAAATCATATTCTCCAAAATATTCAAAGATTGCGTAGGAGTGCAAGGAAAATCTGTTGAAACATTGCTTAATTCTTCTGAATATTAATGGTTGTTTGTGTCAATAGACAAATAGGGTAACACTGGGGATAAATAATAAACACAATGTATGTGAGTATTCCTTTAATAAGAGGAATAACCAGCCCCCCTTTGTCCCCTATTATAACAGTGTACAGTATGTAGGTATAGGGGATCAATGTTAAAACTCTTTTGATACCTATCAATATACTTAAAGATACATTCATACATAGAAAATAACTGTTTAGAAAAACAGAAATTTATAAATATGTTTAATATTGGCAGATAATGAATATAGTGGTTTGAATACAGTGTTGTTATGAACAGTGGTTAAATAAATCTGTATTAGTTATTTTGTATTGATTTAATTCTATTTTAGAAAAAATTATATAAGTTCTCCTTAACTTTATTTCAAATGAGTTTTTCAAAGTGTGTCAAAAAATTTTTTCGAATTAAATTGGAATCAAGATTTTGCTTTTTGAAATGTCTTGGATTCTGTATCCACAGAACCAGTGAACAAAAACAAATATCTGTATTCAAATCATTAGGTTCAATACTAATTCATTATGATTCGTCAAGAATTTTTTGAATTTTTTTATAAAAAAATTTAAGTTACAAATACAAACCTGTAACTTATAGCACTATACTTGCCAACCATTAAAACAATATAATTTAAAAAATATTCAACAAAAATAAAAGTTTCTTGCTAAAATTAGAATGTGGAACCTGATTATTGAGTCAATCAATAGAGATTCATCAATTTACTTCTTTTTTTTCAAAACATGCATTACAAATTCCAGGCAAAATATTTAAAAAAAACAATTTGCATAATTTGTTGCCTTTTAGTTCCATAATTTAGATAAAAATCATCATTTTTCTCCCACATATAATTATTTTACAAAAACAGCTACATTTAATATTAATTCCTCATATGCAGATTGATATTAGATTCATTTACAGATTCAGATTCATGTATTTAATTGATTTCTTTTGCCCAAATTGCAGTTAAATATTTTTCATAAAGCATAAACCAAATTGTAGTTCCTTGTACACAGAAAGCAGAAAATATTTTAAATATCTCAATATGTCTAATTGCTGTTCAGTACATCACTTATGACATTGAAAGCCTAATTATTTCTATAAATTTCAAACCTAAATTCCATTAGAATAATCCCAGACCAAAATCCTGATATTTAAGTGTAGCTGTCCTTGTAAAATAACATACATGAGGAATTTGTGTAAATATCTTAACATACAAAATAATTACAATTACAATTGAATATCTAAGTAATTTACAGTCATTACTAGTAATAATTGAGAAATATCTCCATGTTATAGAGATAGAGAATTAAAGAGATTCACAAAGACAAAAAACAGGACGTCAAATAAAATACAAGACAGAATACAACAACAACATACTCTAACAATGACAAAATTATTTCTATACCAGAATTTTATACATGTTATTTATATATATAGTTTGGTACAAATTGACCACAAATATGGCACCACTTTTAGAACTAGAATATTAGCAGAGCAGGGTTCCTCCAGGCAAATTCTTGATTACAGTCTTTAAATTTAAAATCAGGATGAGCTAGACTTATGCCCAAAACTTCATTTAAATCAGAGCATGAATGCACTGAATAAACTTTTGTTCTTTCAAAGCATAAATGCCAATCATTTAAAATATTTTAGAAATCCAATTGTTAAATTTGAAAGATTGTGCATCTGAGAATTTGTCTCTTTCTTATATAACTATCTGGGCAAAATACTGTGAAATCATTAATTTTCATGAACACAAATGTCTTCAGAGGCCTCTTCATGGGTACATAGATTCTTGGATTGCTCCTTTTCCAAATGTATATTTTGGACTTTAATATTGGTTCACATTTGTTTCCTGTAGACATACATTTGAAAATCGCCTAACGTTACCACAAAATTGAGCTCACAATAATCATGATTTCAAAGTATAAGTTATAGAAAATAACTGTACATGTACTAGTAGTGTAAAAATGCATTGCAATGATAATTACAACAAATGATGAAAATGGAAGTAAAAAAATTAAAAGTTAATGAAAGACTCTACTGATTTCAAAAGTGGTTATTTTTGTACATGCATAAAACATAAAAAAAATATAAATAGTTTTTGATTACCAGTAACAAATGTTGAAAATAATTTTTTTTTCAGATAAAAACATGATAAAATAGCTAAATTTCTGTTCTGTAAAAATGATCTGTTAATTAGAGGTAAAAATCCTGTAAAGTTACAAGCAATGAGGTATTTCTTATTTTCAGATTCTGAATTTAGCTAGCAATATGAAACAAAATTTTAAAAATAGCTTTCAAAATTATTTTACAAGTCTTGATCTTATAAAATTTAGTTCACATCTTTTTATCATTTTCCAAAGATCAATAATTAATGTTATTCAAAATCTACCAAGATATTTTAAGATTTAAATAAGTCAATCATAATCTGTCAAAATATTTGAAGAACAGTAAGGTTACATAAGATCTGTCAAGACTTTTAAAGATTTGTCAAAGTTATTTCAAATCAAATAAATTATTACAGATATTTAAGGTTACTTAAGATCTGTCAAGACTTTTAAAGATTTGTCAAAGTTATTTCAAATCAAATATATTATTACAGATCTTGAAGATTGTTGCAGATCTATCAAGACTTTTCTAAATTTTATTAGTGATTTCGGATCTATAAAGTTTTTGAGTATTCTTTGAACATAAAAGAACAGTAAGGATACTCAAGATCTGTCAATACTTTCAAAGATTTGTCAAGATTATACAAAATCAAATAAATTATTACAGATCTTTAAGGTTACTTAAGATCTGTAAAGACTTTTAAAGATTTGTCAAAGTTATTTCAAATCAAATATATTATTACAGATCTTAAAGATTTTTGCAGATCTATCAAGATTTTCAAAGATCTGTCAAGTTTATTCCAAATTCCAAAGATGCATTTAATTTTTGTCCCATGCACATCGTTAGTGCAGTTCTTAAATTAATAGAACTGAATCTTGTAACTATCATCTATATCAAATCAAAATTTAAAAAAAAGATATAGAAGCGGTCTTTGTTATTAGTGTTTAAAACGGTGAAGGAATAAACTACAAAACAAGTTATATCTACAAGTAATGCAAATTTGCGTATTTCAGCCTGTTCAAGCACTCTAATAAAATACTCTAAACAAGTTTAACATTAACAATCAAAAACAAGGTAAGCAAACAAAAATAAATTTTCCGATCAACACACAAAATTAAATATAGCACTTGAATTTCATGAAGAGTTTCGAAGCCAAATAAAATCTTTAAAACCAAATCATAAACATCAGCAAAGTATTAACAAACAAATTCTAAAAATGAAAACTCAAAGAAACATAAAAAGAAAAAAAAACACAACAGGTTCAAACACAAACAGTAACAAAGAGGTATTTGATGGTTTGACTTCTGTGAACAAAAGAAAAAAAAAATAATGCATGTAACATTAAAAAAAAAAAAAAAAAAAATCAAAATATTCATGAACATTAGCAGTGCCCCCATATCAACTCCTTACAAATTACTTGACTTCCCTGCTCTGTCGGCTAATATAATATAGAGAAAGATACTAACATACATTACAATAGTCCAAAACGACAATTACACGGTATAAATATTTACTGAACTTGATATGAGAGACTACTGATATAATGATGACGACCAGTCAAGTTCAATAAATATTAACCCCAAAAAATAACATAGAATATTATAAAATGTTAAAAATGTACACTTATACACGTTACGTGTTTTTTTAAATCTTTAAAAACATGTAGGCGGGTGTTATTTACTTGATGTGTTGCTGTGGCTACATTGCATCCTGCCACAACAAACACTTACCCGAAATTTAGCATGCCCCATCACCACCCCTGTACAAATATTGACTGTAACTCCCTGAGACGTTTTAGGGGTGGTAATATGAGGTAGATTTGTCCACACTGAGGTAACAATCCCGACCACACAAGTCGGGGCGGAAATCAAACAGGCGAAAAATTTACTCCTGGTTTTCAGGTCATTAGTTCGAATAAATACTGACAAAAATTATGTGGTAGCAGCAAGAAGGAATTGTTTGACAGAAAAGATGGATTATTAGTTTAAGATATAAGCTGCCCAGAGATAGGGACAGACACAATCATGTTACTAAAATAAGATCAAAATAACAACAATATAAACATAAAGTTATCATTCTGACACTTTCCTTGATCTCAATCTATCTTTCACCAAAATAAACAAATTCTAAATATTCAGATAAAACTGTTGTTAGGCTCCACATATTCTGACAACAGCCTTTTCAGATCTAATAAATTTGGCATATGTTTGCTAGTTCATCATTAAATCTACTTTGACAATATTGCCATCAAGACATTGTCTTATTTAGTCAACCAAATCTCCACTAAATGCGATAATTTCTAGCTTCTGAAAAATTGGATATGACGTACCAAGAGATGTACTAGAAGGTTTGATAATCAAAATTTAATTGAAAAGTTAGGTTTGATAAACCAAGATTTACTAGAAAGTTAGGTTTGATGAACTAAAATTTAATAGAAAATTCAGTTAGGTTTGATAAACCAAGATTTGCCAGAAAGTTAGGTTTGATAAACTAAAATTTAATAGAAAATTCAGTTAGGTTTGATAAACCAAGATTTACTAGAAAGTTAGGTTCGATGAACTAAAATTTAATAGAAAATTCAGTTAGGTTTGATAAACCAAGATTTGCCAGAAAGTTAGGTTTGATAAACTAAAATTTAATAGAAAATTCTATTAGGTTTGATAAACCAAGATTTGCCAGAAAGTTAGGTTTGATAAACTAAAATTTAATAGAAAATTCAGTTAGGTTTGATACACTAAAATTTAATAGAAAATTCTATTAGGTTTGAATCTTTACTAGAAAATTAAGTGTAGATTGATAAAACCAAATTTACTAGAAAGCAGTGATTTATTAAAAATTAAGTTTTGATATACCAAGATCTTCAAGCAAGGTGCCAACTCTAAGAGAATCCTTTACTTCCAGGAATTATGTACAAGAAATAAAAAATAGAATGAGATCAAAGATTAGAAGGTGTTGAGATCAGATAAACAAGGTATATATATAATAATCACCGGGCAATAGAAAACACCTCTATAACACTAAGGATGTTATGTAAAAATTTTGGCTGCGTAGTCAAAGCTGCCTGAAATCCCACTTTGTTTATCTAATCTCAAATATTTGAAAGAAAAATTTACATTGAAATAACCAGTAGAAATACTAGTATAATATCTAATTCTAAAACCATTATATTTACTTATTTTTACAGGTTTATAGTATTACGTTACCGTTTCTCTTTACTTCTACTCCATGAAATAAAAAAAACACACACGGTAACAATCTGACACATTGCAAGCAAGGTAGAATTAAGGTTACCCTGAGCACACCCATTATCACAGGCAATAATATGCTTTTCTCTTTAATTTCAGGTACCCAAAAGAAAATGGATTCTGAACATTTTTTGAAATTTGGAATAGTTTTATCTAATTAAAATTCCAATATTTATTTTTAATCAAAATCCTATCCTTGTTTAGAACTCCAAAATTGATCAAAACACATCTCAGTTGGGTTATAGCCTTTCAGTCCAAATTTTCAAACCAAGGACTTGACTTCAGAATCCTCTTCTCGTTTGAGTACAGAAGTTAAAGAGTTGGCCACTAATTGCCAATGATAAGTCTTAGTGTTTTATTGAGGTAAATTGTCATTTGTCACTATATAATATACTGCCTTATTAATATCATAAGTCTTCCTTTACAACAACACCCAACATTACAATCCTTTTCCTCAAATAATAACACAATCACCAACAACACCACGCTTTGTCGTCACCAGATGAAAACCCTGGCAGATACTATATACACACAGTAGCAAGCAATAGATAGTTCCTCCATAATAGTCACTTTAATATACGTAGTAATAGTGAGGTATTTTATCCACAAAAATTTCCTGCTCATCATCAAAAAAAGAAATGTAAAAAAGAGATTTGTATAATACCCGCATGTTTTAGTTTTTTTGTTTGTGTGAATATCCTTTTTTTTTGAAGCACTGCTTCATTCAGCCGTAAGGTAATCCGGCTACACCCGCACGTAATCTTTGAGGTCAGTAGTTTTCATAGTTTTTAAAAAAAGAAAAAAAAAAAATTATAAATCACACAACGGAGTGAGAGTTCTTAGCTGCTGAAACGGTTCGACCGTCTCTAACCGTTGTATGTATTTGGTGAGGAGCCATGTTGATCTCTGAAGGAGGTAAAGAGTTCAGTGTGTGGCCAGGATTAGGTGACGACAACGCCGATGACATGTTTCCTGTCCGGACAGATGATGTCATGTGGTCTTGGGAGCAGCTAGGGGGGTCAGGAGGAGGTGGAGGTAAATCCATTTTGACCGTTGTAGGTGAGGTAGTTGTTGACTGGTGGTAGTGTTTGTTCCTGAGTAATAATGAGTCATCTGATTGAGGTGATGTGTGAGGACTTGATTGACCAGTATCGGTTATAACTACAGGTGTTGCTGCCTCTATTAAACAGGGATCACCATCACTATGGATGGTTGGAGGATGAACTGCTGCTGTTGCTGCTATTTGTGGTGGTTGCTGTTGTTGAAGGTTATTGATGTCCTCCTCACTACCTACACTATGATTGATATCATCTAATGATGCACTCATCTCACCCTCAATAAAACTACTACTATTGGCAGGCGTATCACTGCCCTCTCCTGTTAAACTGCCATCAGTGGCGGCAAGCATTGCGGCTATCAACCCATGATGCTCCTGTAAATACATCGTTCCATACTTATGATATTGCGATAAGAATGAAGCAAATCTTAGTTCCATAAATTTCGATATGCATAAAGAATCATTCTAGTTTTTGATACATCTGACAAGTTTGTTTTTTCTCAAGTGGGAATAACAGATATTATAATCAAATCTTATTGTTTGTGTATATGAGCTTATTGAATATCCATCATACATAATTTTCATTTTTCAGTTTTGTTCCATCATCTGTAGAGTTCATAATTAAAATCAAAAGACACCAACCTCCTTATTGCTGCTTACATCAAGTTGACTATTGTTGCTGCTGGTGTATGAGGGAACATGACCATTAGCTATGTGGCCATTTTGAGTTGAAAACCCTCGAGTTTTAACTCCATTTGGAGTAACTATCATCATCCCTCCACCCTAAATAAATACATTTAATTTCTATTTTAGAATCAATTTATATGAACTTATCAGAGAATTATTCCATTACTCCCTCTCTTGACATTAATAGAAAAAAATACAATATAAACAGAAATGGCAAAATCTGTACACAAAGGGAATCATGACAGTTAACAATATAGTAATTTTAAAACCTTTATAATTTGGATCAACAGGGAACTTAAGGTTCATTAGTTTACCTTCGAGTCTGACTGCTCATTCTCTGTTAATGTAGTTAACATGGGAGTGAAAGCATCAGCATCATGTAAATCCATTGGTATATGTTCTGAACTTCTGGGTACATGACCATTACCATTCTGTGGTATATGACCATTACCATGATATATGGGAGGTGGAGGTGAATGATGATCCTCATTATAAAAACATCTGAAAATATGTTTAATCCTGTAAGTAAAATGTTAAAGTGGCAATGTTTTCCTGAATCTATTATGCTTTAAAAGAATATACTGATACAAGTAATATATGGACTCGTTCTTTTAATTCTAAAGAATTGTTGGTTGCAAAATCTGGAATTCTCAACAAAATTACTTCCTTCAAGCTGAACACTATGAAGGATGATGCGAACCTATGGCACCTGTTTTCCGTCAGATGACAATCCAACTCGTAATCAATAATATAGCAAGTCGTTGAACTCATTGTTGATTTCTGTCATGTTCTCAAACAACTTCCCCTATCATTATTTTTTATCACAATTTAACCTTTAAACCATTGCAAGCAATATCATGTTCAGTACATAATAAATATACTTACTTTTTACGAAATACAATGACGAGTATACAGATAATAATACAGAGTATACCAATAGTAACACCAACAATAATACCAACTTGTTGTCCTGTCAGATTACCTTGTACAGATCCACCTGTAATATAAAAACAAAATATCTTTGAGGCATGGCATTTTTAATCATCATATGCTTGTTTTATCAGTAACAGCACTTACTCTTATGCCTAGTTCACACCAACAACGAATGCCGCGCTTTAAATCGGCGAGCAAAGCGCCATCATTTTTTGTTTACTTTTCAAAAAATATCACGATCTAAGTAATGTTACGCTCTGGTAAGCTCTGATACGAATTGGTTACGCTTTGTGGACGAATTATTTCCCGATTTAATCAGGCCTTGTTACGCTGTAAATCACGCTTTGATAAGCTTTATTAAGCTTTGATGCTCTGTTACACATTGGAAAATTTCGAAATGGCCGATTTCATGCCGCTTTTGATCAAGTGGTGACAGACCGTGAAGACTGGGGTCCCCGCTTTGAATAAAGCTTTAAAGCGCCATCAAAGCGCCGTTGGTGTGAACTGAGCATTACTGATGTTACATGTAAAATATTTTCAGAGGTAAAAATAATGCTGTTGCTTAGAATTTCAAAGAATGCAAATTAATATCCTTTTAAAGCTTTTCGGAAGTCAAGACACTGCATAAAAAATAAAAATCATCATATTATCGGGCAATTAGCAAATATTGCAAAATACAAATATAATGTAATTACGTGTTGAGGCTAACAAGAAGAACAAAAAGATAACTAATATGACTCAATTTTCTCCTGTTGTGAGTCTCACATCAAATAATCTTATAGTATCTGGTAATTTCTTACCTTTCACTGGTGTACATGGATAACTGCTTTGTTGTCCTTTAAGACATGGTCTGGGATAAACAGTGATGATTTTGGAGGGTCCACCTTGTCCAGCCTCAGTACATGCACTCAGTTTAACATAGTAAGAGTTGGCTGTTAATTCATTAACTCTAGCCTTTGTTACTACACCTAAAAAAAACAAGATTATCTTACAAGACTTGTGGACCTATCCTTAGAGAAACTTTCATGGAGATGTTATATGATGGATTCTTTTTTTCTTTTCCAAAGTATTTTGTGCTCTTTCATATATCATTTCAGAACTAGTTGCAATTCATCGATAATTTGCATGATTGATGAGCTTCCTAATCTTCCTTATATGTCAGTCATCACAGCTATAAATCCTGAAAAAACAGGAATTGGCTAAGGACCAGCTGATAGACAATTAGATTTCCAAGAATCATAGTATGTAAACTATGTTTAACCTCAGTACTAAACATTACTTACCATTTTGAGTGACATTGTTCCACTTGGTATCAGGTAAAGATTCGTCAATATTATAGAAGATAATATAAGATGTTATCACACCATTAGGTTCTGTTGGTGGATGCCAGTGTATCTCCACTATACCAGGTGATACTATTTCCCATGTTATATTGGTTGGTGCACTAGGAACTGAAATAGTATTTCAATAATATTGAACATATGTGGGCACACACATTATAACCATGGAAATTTGGCTACACCTGCAAGAGGGTTGCTGCATAAAAATGTCAGGACATAAAGATTTTCAAAAATTGCATAACAAAAATTGGTGATTAAAAATATTTGTAAAACTTATTCACAACAAAATTCATATACAACATTTCATTGCTGAATGGAGAAATATTCCAAGATTAAATTTTTGTCATTTAAACTGAACACTGAGTGTAAATAAAAATAAAAATGTCACAAATAATAAATAATTCGACAAGAAGTGTTTGGAACAGGAAACAAGCTACAGGGCGACGTCGGCAAAAGTCACCCCAATAATGGTTCAAAATAATATTTCCACTGCGATTTAAATTCAGAAATTCTGCTCCGCGAAAGGCGAAACAGCATGATTTGGCATGAAGCCGCTTGTGTGGAAAAGGTTAAACAAAAAATATTTAAAGAAAGTTTTGGGGAAATTAGACTAAAAACTACACAATATGCAATATTTAAACAACTCACCATCTTGCTTAGTTCTGACAGTAACAACATCACTAAATTCACCCTCATCATCAGGAAGTTTAGGCCGAACTTTAAAACCATATCTAGTGAAAGGTTTAAGGTTGGTGATTTTAGCATTGGTGGTCACACTGTCCAGACATTTCATCTGATCTTCTCTACTGTTCGGATAAAAGCAGACTTCATATTCATCCACTGGTCTCTCTTCTCTCCAACTTAATAATACCACTGATGAGGAGATGACTTTTGGCATTACATTTTCTGGTGCTGTTGGTACCCCATCATCTGATGTTGAGAACTCTTTAGTTATTGGTGAAGACTGTCCATTGGAATTCCTCATCTTAAAAGTCACTTCATAAATAGTGTGGTTTTCTGAAAGACCAAAAGATCAAGAACAATTATTATACATTGAACCATATCAGCTAATATTATAACTTGAAAAAAAGAGCAAAATGAAAAAAATTTCAGCAATAATATCTAATATCAACAATTGCTTTTTCTACTTAATCATTAGTGAATTTTGTGTTATCATTACTCATTAATAAGAATATGGTAAATGGAATCTGTTAATGTCAAATGTTTTTTACTTCAGCTTCAGATTTGAAGACAATTAGTTTGTTACTTGACCCTTTTTTATGAAATAAGTAGCCACTTTAATTGTCCTTGACCATGATGTCTAACATCATCCGTCACTTCAGTGAGGTCAACTTCAAATACTTTGAGTGGGTACTTAAAACTTTCCTGAGAGTGTTTTGATCAAAAAATCTATCAGCACCCACTTAAAAAAATTGTTAGTAGTGACCTATTTTGAAATGATAATGGTCATATGTTTTTTCAATTAAAATGAAGAGTTCTGAAGTGGCTTAGATTCTAATAGTTTCCCTTCAACTTTGAAGCCTGACCTCTCCCGTAACAGTTCTTATATTATCTAGATCCATGCCAACCTTGAATCAGTTACATGTTACAATAACAAAGATTGTCACTGTTAAGATAGTTCTCAAAACATCAATAGAAATCTTAAAATGGAACCTGAAACACGTTGTTCATCAGACATGCAGACATTAAAACAAATACTCCTGTTATATCTAATAATGATCTCTAATTCATTTTTGCGGGTCGTACAATCAGTGAATTCATGTTTCCACAAAATATGATAAGAATCTTTAAATTTACATACAAATTTGATGCCAACAAAATCAAGGTGTTTTATAAAATGTTGCAAGTTGTCCTCAAAAAGGTCAAATTTTGAGGATAACTAGGAAAAATTCT
This sequence comes from Lottia gigantea, assembly GCF_000327385.1. Classification (NCBI taxonomy): domain Eukaryota; kingdom Metazoa; phylum Mollusca; class Gastropoda; family Lottiidae; genus Lottia; species Lottia gigantea. The sequence continues at coordinate 166,704 of NW_008707443.1, forward strand.
TGATAAATCCTTTTTAATCTGAACTTACCTAAATTGGAGATGGTATAAGACGAATCAGAGAATTTAAGACCAAGATCAGCTAGAATAACATCTGTTACTGGATTACGAACAGTCAAATCATACTCTGTATCTACCGCTAATTGTTTCTTATTCTCCCACATGAATGTAGCTGTTGTGGAATTAACGAATGAGAGCCAAAACCTAGGTGTTGGTGGTCCTACAGGTAAAATTCCAAAAATGTTATCAAACATATCCAAGTATAACTAGTCCAGTGGCTTTGTAAACTGAGATTAAACTGTTACATTATTTTGTAAGATCCGAAAAGCCTTTACTAGAGTGAATCTAAACCATTACCAATTCTTTCAACCACAGAATCAGTAAAATTTGAAAGACATTTAGAACTTAAAAGATATAACATATAACAAAAAGATAGTGGACCACAGCCATATACGCCCACCACGGCACGCGGATGGTAAAAACAAAACATCCATTTTAAGTTTCATCAAAATCGGTTGAAAACTAAGATAGTAATAGCATATTCAAGATTTTGGGGCAAGGGAAATAACTCTGCTTCTAACGGTCAAAAAAAGGTCGAAAATAACATTTAAACAAACCTGATGGTCCAGGGTATTTTGGAACACGATGTCTGACCCAAGACCATTCCGATTCTTGTAATTCAGGATAACCAACTTTAGTAGCTGCCAATACTCTGACTTCATACTCTGTATCTGGCTGTAGATCTATAACAATCAATAGAATTATCATGTACTAAGCTATATGTATTGTGAGCATTTTTAATACTAAAACCGAAGTCGGTTAGAGCGTTGGTTCTTTACATGATGTTATTTGTTTGGTAATTTCAAGTGAATGGCCGCTGTGGGTTCTGATCTCGATTGGCATGTAAAAGGCTGATGACCTTGAATAAGCCATCTTAAATCATAATTCCAGTAGACCCAGTTGTTAATGGGTCTGGATAATCTATGAAAGATCAATGCCAAGAGTTTTGGTCAAGGACCAGCTGGTATAAAGGATCCTTAACCTAAGTTGTTATACTTGTAAATTAAAGTTGTTTCTTTCTTTCTATATAGAAGAAAATCCCAATTTACCTGTTATGATAAAAGATTTCTGAGTGGCTGGTATATCAACTGACTGATGATCTGAACTACCAGCACGCCGATAGTACACCTTGTAGTTGATAATAATACCATTGGCTAAATGTTTTGGAATCTCATCCCATTCTACTACTATATTATTAGACTGAGTACTATCTAATGTAATTTTTGGAGCTACATTTGGTTCTGAAAATAATATTGGCATCAAATGAGGAACATGAACCATGCTTAAGCTAAACTGTTTTTGTTTGTCCTTCAGTGCTAGCATTTGAAGAATCAAGAAATCAAGATCTGTATTTCAAATGAGAAATTCTAGACAATGCAGATGATTACTATTCATTTTTGAATAGACAAAAAAATAGCAAATGTACTGCTTGAAATGGCACGCTGTCATAAGAGCAGCCAACAAAATAGCAAAATATATTTTGAAGCTGTAGTAGCTGCATCCAAAACAACTTGGATGTAAATAGGCATTTAAATGCTATTTCAAAGCTTTTGAAAGTTGAAACTTCTTGGCCAATAAGAGCATATATTCATGAGTAGATATACCTGGTGTCATAAATAACATAACAGGATACTTATATAATCCGATAAATCAAAAACCTCAGTAATTATCCATCAAAATGCAATTAACTCTTGAAAAACACTTAATATTGTCAATAATTACTTTGGTTTATAAATTTTCCAATTTTCCAGGGATTCTGTTGTGACTTTATGACACCAGGTATGTTAACTTATGAATATATACTGACCATTCTTGAGAACTTAAATTTTATCTTCATTCTCAGACTTTAAATAGCTTAATCAATTTCAATTCTAACGATGTAATGATTAGTTTTGAGTTAGTGGGATTGGAGAAGGAGGCTTTAAAGATGTCAAGATGAAGATATTACTGCAGTGACACGCTTTTACTGGATTTATTTGCGTTATGACCCTTGTCTAGATTCAACATGGCCGACACATTAGTAAGGTCTTTATGATTTGAAATGTCTAAATATTGAACTTACTGTCTTCAAGTGTCTGTAAGATGATACTGGGTGAATCAAGACTGGCACCAGATTTGGTTACACTCTTGACAGATAGAGAATACTTAGTAAAAGCTTTTAGTTTATCTATAGTTATATTGGTCACTGAAACCACTTTATTCTCTATTCTGGGGTCTGTAAATATATTGAAAATTATATAAAAGCTAAAGTGAAAAGCAACTTTTCTAGGTGATGATCTTCAAACATTATCAATAATAAGGAAACAAAACTGTTCATCAAGTCCATGAGCAGTCTAATAGAAAGGGACAGATTTGCTATGCTTTGACAAATCGTAAATTAGTCTCAGAAACAGGAATTGTTTAAGCTAAGCCAATCAATAATAGTGTACACAGGTCACTTTCATAATTTGAGCCTTCAAATCCTAGAGTATTTAGAATTATCAGCATTTTAAAGATAAATTACGACACGTCTTTTCTTAAGACTCTACCATATATTGAAAATGCATTTTTTGTAATAATTATAACAAGGCGAAATTCTAAGAAATTCTTAAGATTCAGATCTCCTAAGTTACTTACCCTGAGATATGGGGTAATACATGACAAGATATGTCAATAATTTAGTTGAAACTGGTGACCATGTTAGCTGTATCTTAGAACTGGATAGAACAGTTCCTCGAACATCTGTTGGTGGTTCTGGAGCACCTTCTTTCTTAAACACCTTCAATAACCCAGTTGACATAACTTGTCCTATACCATTATCACCAATACATTGATAGTAGCCTGAGTGATTGGGATTAGCAGATAATACCACTAGTTTGTCACCTCGTAACTGAAATAGAAACCCACAAAGACCAATGTTAGTTCCTTCTGTCTACAATTTGACAGGGGCACTATATGCCCAAAACTTTAACTAGAATAACTCCTACCCCAATGAATGATTCATGTTTATAATGAACTATCACAAGTATATGATACTGATACTATCAAAAGATTCTCATCATAATATTTGGAATCGTCCTTAATGTGCACAACAACTCTTTGCTGGACTAAATGTGAGTACTTACATCAAGAGTTTCACTAGCACTGAGATAATGTTCACCGTTAAAATACCAGTTAATATTAGGTTCAGGTACACCATCTAATTTACATTCAAATATAACATGTCTCGATATTGGCCATTCTTGTGATTTTAATCCAGTTTTTACATATGGTCGCCCTAAAAAGAAAAAAAATTCAAATTCCTAAATGATCTGAACAGTTGCATTGCTATACACATCCAAGAAACCTGCATAAAGAAATATATAACATTACTGTCTTAACTTTTTGAAGCAATTTCTTTGCGACCACTTTCTGGATCTTCTATTACCTCTTAGAGAAGAGTCTTTAATTGCTGAAATATTGAGCACTTGAAAAGTATACCATCTTTTTAACTGGTCACATTACAATACTTGTAACATCTTTGAAAAGAAAGAAGCCATTCAAGGCTAATTCTCTTCTGTGCTTCTTAATATTGATGATACACAAACTTACTGAGTACTGTGAGATGTGCTTCGGATGAAACTTTAGGATGATTGGATGAATCAGATGAACAGATGTATGTACCCTCATCAGATCCAGCTAATTCATAAAACTTTAAATTTCCCCATCCATATCTTTGACCTGATATTGACTTTTTATCTGAAATATGAATAATGTGATATAAAACAGAAATGTCTGCAGTAGGATTCAAACTTGCTCACAAGGTACCACCAGTCGGTTATCATTTTCATCTGTTTTAGTTGATTCTTCAGAACAACAGAGCAGATCTGGTTAAAAACTTTTGGCGAAAAGAAATTTAAACACAATTTTTCATCCTAGTTTTTCCTCCAAAAAATTGTCTTTCATGATTACTGGTTCAACTGTCTTCTAGTACTGGCACAAATCAATATATCGCAATACAACATTCCACATTACGTGTATTGTATCATTACCTCTCATTCCATGAAAAGTGGGAATGGAATCTCAAATTACTTTCACTGAAATTGTTGCTTAAAATTCAAAAGAGGATTGACATCATTGAAACTTAAAAGATAAAATGCTATCAGTCAAATATAAATTTAATTGATTTTAAAATCAGTCAAATATAACGTTCTGTTAGATATCAATCAATTTCATAATCATTTTTTGATCATATACAATTCATATTAACGAAACAACCTGTAAATACACATCAACAATAAAATGTTTCTACAGTGTTCTCATGCAACAATATCATATTTTATATAGACACAGCTTTATTGAACAACAATCACTGGTTAAAGTTTTATGCAACGTTTCGATGAGTTTTCCCCGCCGTCCTCCGATCTTCAGACAACTGACCTATTTTCAACCTGTGTCCCTACTGAAGTTGGACAATTAGAATATTGTTTTTATTTTTACGTTGTGTCGTACTATGCCCAGTCAAAATGGTGTATAAACATATTTATTGAATTTTTAAATTCTGATCTTTGTCAACAAATTTCAAATTAAAGAACTCTGATCTTTGTCAAAAACAGAATTCACAAGTTTGATGCCATCAATAATACGCTATTTTTATTTTGATTATAACAAATTGTTAACTGTAACTCAGAAGAGAAAAAATATAACATTAATTTGTCAAAACGAGGAGTTCATAATTGGATAAAGGAAAAGTATATGTTTTTTTGCCAATTGCCAAGTAAATTACCAGGGAAATAGACACCTAGTAAGATAGAGTTGCAGAAAATCAATACTGTTTGTAGGTCAGAATACATTAGTGTTTAGTATCTGAATATTCAGATAAATAGGGAATAAGATCAGTAGAGCCTATAGTACTTATGACCATGTTCAGCTTGTGTCTCAAAAAGAGATTTGAACGGTCATGGATCATTATGAAATGAAATGAAATGGGATTGTAAAAATGTTTCTAAAATTTTTAGGTGTATTGGAGTCAACCACAGCATCAATTTGAACCATTTCAATTTTCAATCAGACATCTGTCTGAACTAAACTGAGCGTTTCATGACATAATTACTAAAAGCAAAATATGCTGTATCACATAGAGGCTTTGTGATTAGTGACGTCATCAAACACTTAGTTTTAAATGTATTGCACAAACCACAGACGTCTGATTGAAAATTTGAATGGTGAAAATTGATGCTGTTGGCATCCCCAATACACATAACATAATTAGAAAACTTCTTTACAATCCCTTTAAGTCAATGCTTTAAGAGTGTTCAGCAACAGAAAAGCAAATTTTATCTAGATAAAACCATAAATGTTCCTACTTTTGACTGGAGAAGACAGTTTTTGATTGCTCAAAGTCAAGGAAGTCAAAGATCAAAGAGTGACCAGGGTTGGAATGATTACAAAATTGAGATCGATTACCGATGGCATACTATATATATTTTAATTGAGAAACCCTTTAAAAACATTTCAAAATTCTTAATTTCATGATTTATTTTGTGTCATAGAACTATATCATCCAATTAACCATTGAAATTTAATTAAAAGACATGGACTTGCTGTATTTGTATGTAGAAGATTTTGATCACTAATTTGGTCTCAATTCGGTAATAAATACCCAGCCATAAAATAAAAAAAAAATCCAAGTCATACCTTTACGAGTCCAAATGACACCTGGTAGAGGATAGCCATCTATTAAACATTCTAATTCAGCTGTTTCACCATATATACCCGTAATATTTTGTGGTGGAGCCAGCATCTTAAAATGTCTATTTCCTACTGCTGAAAAATATGTTAGCAATAACTTTTAGTCTTCCTTCTTAACAAGAAATAGAAATTAAATTTCAAGTACAAATCTTCTTTTCTTTTTATTAATCATATGAAAGTAGATCACTTGCGTGATGTAATCATTTAAAGGGACAGATTCACCATTTGTTTCACTAATTGTACCTCAGTCTCAGAAACTGGAATTTTTTAGCTAAGTTCATCAGTAATAGTCTCACCGTCAAAATTTTAGCTCTCAATTCCATGTGTGTCCAGAATTACCTGTATTTGACAGTTAAAATGTATATTCGTCATTTCTTGAGATGCTGGCATATGACATATGGAAAATACAAGAGAAATTCCTAGTTTGAGGTACTTTTGAAGGAATTATGCAAATTTCGTACATTTTTTAACTTATGAAGACTATTTACAAATATTCAAGACCCAAATCATGCCCTGAAAATGGCAAACCTGTCCCTTTAATCTATTTCAAAATGTTGTCACTATATAAAATCATAACAGCATAATGTTCATTTGTATGCTTTCATAAACAGTTGTAAATTATTTTAATATTAACATGCTTCATTCAGTAGTCAACAACAAAATGCTTTATACTTGATGTTTAAAAAAATGCATAATCTCTCAATTTTACTCACAATTTTGCACTGTTAGTTGTGCTTCTTTACTATATTTTGGTCGAAATGAGTCACTTCCATCACCAATCCCTGATATATATGCTATGCATCGATATAATCCTGCATCTTCATATTTGAGGTTAGTTATTTGTAGAACACCTGAGGAGAATGTAGTGTATCTGAAATTCATAGAAAGATCATACCATGAAATTCATACACAAGATCATACCATGAAATTCATACATAAGATCATACCATGAAATTCATACATAAGATCATACCATGAAATTCATAGACAAGATTATACCATGAAATTCATACACAAGATTATACCATGAAATTCATAGACAAGATTATACCATGAAATTCATAGACAAGATCATACCATGAAATTCATAGACAAGATTATACCATGAAATTCATACACAAGATCAAAAATGAAATTCATCCAAAAAATCACACATGAAATTCAACCAAACATCACCCATAAAGTTAATTCAAAAAAAAAATCACACATGAAATTCAACCAAACATCACCCATAAAGTTAATTCAAAAAAAAAATCACACATGAAATTCAACCAAACATCACCCATAAAGTTAATTCAAAAAAAAAAATCACACATGAAATTCAACCAAACATCATCCATAAAGTTAATTCAAAAAAAAAATCACATATGAAATTCAACCAAACATCATCCATAAAGTTAATTCAAAAAAAAAATCACACATGAAATTCAACCAAACATCATCCATAAAGTTAATTCAAAAAAAAAATCACATATGAAATTCAACCAAACATCATCCATAAAGTTAATTCAAAAAAAAAATCACACATGAAATTCAACCAAACATCATCCATAAAGTTAATTCAAAAAAAAAATCACACATGAAATTCAACCAAACATCATCCATAAAGTTAATTAAAAAAAAAAATCACATATGAAATTCAACCAAACATCATCCATAAAGTTAATTCAAAAAAAAAATCACATATGAAATTCATACAAAAAAATCATGCCATGAAATTCATACACAAAATCATACCACAAAATTCATACACAAATTCATAAAAAAATTCATACCATGAAATTAATACAAAAATTATACCATGAAATTCAAACTGATTTCAAGGTTAGAGAAAAAACAGTTATTCATTATTCTGATTGAACAATAATCATGGATCCTTTGTGAAGCAGAATGTTCATTTCAAACATCCCTTGACAGTTTAAAATCAAGAAAGATTGGACTAATACCATTATCCTTGTGAATTTTCCTTAATTGCACACTGCATTGTGTTTAATCTTTAGGTCATTAAAACTAAGACATAAAACATCATTTCATTTCAGTAATAATCAGATGAAATATGAAGCAAGTGATTAATATCAGCTAAGTAGGAAGTATAGTATTATATTGACCTATTATCTTGAGGTATCTTATTTCCATCTTTCTGCCATACATATGACGGTTGAGGTACAGAGTTGATATTGCATTCAAACCGGGCTACACCACCTAAATATCCCTGCCATGGTGTAGGCTCTTTACTAAAATTCTTAGCTATACCTGAAAATAAAGTAACATAATAATGAAGAGCTAGATGAAATGGTATTTACAATACAGTTTTTTTGAGTTTCAAGAGGTTTTCCAAAATATTTATTTGTATCTGATAGCAAATCTGGGGACACTGATAGCATCAATTTGCAACATAGCAATTTTTGATTTGATTTTTAATTTGAAAATCGGAATGGAACTATAACCAATCAAAGCATTATATACTTCAATGGCACAATTATCAACCATAGAATTATTTTGTATTAATAGGGTTTCTTAATTGAAATATTGAATCGAATATTGAAAGATAGCTTGCTGTCGATAATCGATCAATTTGGTAACCAATACCCAGTCCTAAACGTAAACTTGTTAAAAAGTTTTGGGGTTAAAAATTTAACATGACCATGCCTATTCTTTACAAATCTATGGAACTAGAAGGAAAAAAAATCTGAGAATGAAAAAATGATGAGTTGACCTAATTGAGACAATAGTTGGGAATATATTACTTATTCCACCAACTGTATGGATACACTTGACTGATCTTACTGAACACCACTACAAATAAAATTATTAGCCTAACAGTCCTGAACATGTATATCATATTACCAGGACAATTACATAAAATAATATATATTTTTATACAGTATCATATTTCCATACATGAAAAAGAATAATACCAAAACATATTATGTTAATTTACCTGATGAACTGACCTATTGAATTCATAATATAATATACCTGAGTTAACTGGGTATTGTTAATGAAATTTCTTGTATTATGTCCTGATGCCATTCAAATTTTGAATAATCATATATTCAGCTTGTAGAGCACAAAAATCAAATTGAATAACCAAATAAGGAATAAGCACTGATTTAAAGGGGTTGTAAAGAGGTTTTCTAAATTTTGTATGTGTATCAAGGACACTGATAGCATCAATTTTCATAATTCCAATTTTCAATCAAATGTCTGTGGTTCCTGCAATTCCACTAAAACTAAGTGTTTGATGACCTCATTATGCCTTACGTGACAGCATATTTTGCCATTAGTGTCCAGTCATTATACAGTCAAACACCAGCATCTTAAAGTGATTGTAAAGAGGTTTTCTAAACTTTTTATGTGTATCAGGGTCACTCATAGCATCAATTTGCACCAACATTCCAACATCTGTGGTTCTTGCAATAGCAAAAAAAAAAAAATTCAAGTTTTATGATGTTATTGGAGGAGAACTACTGGAAGCTACTATTGATATCTGTGCAGTTCCCCTTTAAGGAAGACGCAGACTGATTCCAACTCAGGTGAAAAGAGATGAGAAGATACAGGTGTTATAATCATTAGTACAGCAAAGGGGAAATAACTCTGTTCCTGGTTCAAATTGACCAATAACTACACAATGTATACTATCTATATTAGCCTATGACTCATACACCAACGTGTTTACAATCATCTTTGCTGGCCTGAGGCCAAGTTAACCTCAGGTTAAATACACAAACATAAACACCAAGTATTGATAGTGACCAACTAATAATATCTTACTCAAATATTTCAGCCATACTAATCTTCTTCAAATTACTTGAAAATTTTAAAACAACTAAATGCACGGATAAAACACTACCTGAATGTTTTTTATCCATTGCAGATCAGATTAAAATATATACTTCAGAAACTTGCATCTTAAAAAGCCAATAATGCAGATGAAATCTTTATGCAAAATCTTACTCAAGATTTGTGTTAACTCTTTGATCACAGAGTTTTTTTATGACTTCACTTGACAGTAAGTGCATTGCTTTGACATCAATTGACAGTAAGTGGAAAACACTGACTAAACTGAACGGTAAGACTTTACTTGACAGCAAGCATAAACAGCCTTCACTTGACAGTAAGTGAAAAACTTTGACATCACTTGACAGTAAGTGAAAAGCACTGACTTAACTGAACAGTAAGACTTTACTTGACAGCAGGCATAAACAGTCTTCACTTGACAGTGAGTGACAAACTTTGACATCACTTGACAGTAAGTGAAAAGCACTGACTTAACTGAACAGTAAGACTTTACTTGACAGCAAGCATAAAGCAGTCTCCACTTGACAGTAAGTGAAAAGCTTTGACTTCACTTGACAGTAAGTGAAAATCTTTGTCTTTGCAGTTAGTAAAAGCTTTAACTGCACTTAACATTTGTCTAAGTGGCTCAGATTGTTGCATACTTGTTAACTAACCTTAAGGTCCATGCTTTCTATCCTTGCATAGATAGAGATGATACCTTTTGATGTTTCAATCAAGATTGTCCCTATCAGAGATATAGGTTGAACTGATACACATGGAAAAAGGGTTTTAGTCATTCATATGAGAAAACTGAGACCTTGTATGCTATAGACATATGCTTTACAGTTAAAAAACGAAAAGAGTAGGCTGGTGCTGCTGTCCTGAGAAAATTTCCCTCATTGTACATTAAATGGCATTGCCTGTCTCATGGTCTGTCTAGTCAGGTTTCATTTCATTTGAGGATTATTTCAAAATTTCATAAATATAACAGAATACAGAAACCTAATATTTTGTTAGGTTAAAATGAGCTATACTTGTCAAGTTAAGTTTTTATACTCTTGTCAATAGCCATAAAAATGTAAATATTCTCTTAAGTATAATTGTTTCAAAAGGTCAACTGGCAATTTCTTATAGAACTTATCACTCTACACCTTATAATTTCAATTTAAACATAGAAATACCAAAAAAATCACGTTTTAATACAGTCATTTTATTCAGAATTTCATTAGGGTTCAATTTAAATTGAAATATTTGATTAGCAATTTATCCCACTAAATTTCAGTGTTGGCTAATCAAGTTAAATTTTGATTCACATTTCATAAAAATTCAGCAGCAATTCAAGAAAGGTCAAAAAAACTTTTTTTGTTTTCCCAGACATGGTCATTTATGATTGGTTAAAGCTCTTAATCATATGCAATAAGAATATTATGATTTGATTAAGAATACATGATAATTCATTAGAAACACCAATTAATCAAATAGTTTGCTTGAAATATGGAAACCCATCTTTAAGATAGGAAAAATTATCAGATTATGTATTTTATATCTGTATATCATAGAAATATTTCAAATATCTTTTTTTTTTAACTATATACTTTTTAAACCAGAAGTAAAGAAATAACCATTCAAATTTTCTATCAGATGTCTCTATTTATATTATATCTAAGGGCCTTTGTGATAGCTATGCAATAAAATGATAGGTTTGAAAAACTGATTATTTGATGATATGAAAAACCTCTTAAGAATCTAAGAATCTAATTATATGCATTTCATCCCACCAAACACAAAACTCCATGATCAATTGCATTACCCTCATTCACCCAATTTTGTGATTTCTTCTTAGATTTTCTCTGCAATTTTTTGCATGTCAAAGAATATAGCCTGAATGAATAAAATGACTTAAAGGAATTAAATGACAATCCCTCATTGATCTTGTAGCAGAGTCTCAAGAAAAGAAGAGTTTATAACGTATTTGACGGCTCAAATTGGATGCTGATCAGTTGTAAACAAGGCTACTTGTTAGCTTAGCTAAAAAATTCCTCGTTTCTCAGACTGAGGTATGATTGGTCAATAGATGGCGAATCTATTCCTTTAAATACAATTGTCCTTAATTTTATGTTAGACACCATAGCATAGGCACAGGCATCAGAATTTTGAGGTGGATTCGAACCCACTTCGCCTAATAACTTAGCAAATATCAATACAACTTGCTACCGACTGAACTATTCCACAGCCACAAAAAACATTGTTTTTGCTCGGAGCGTTAGAGGGAAGTATTGGCATTTTGACAATTCAAAAGTTGTATAGCCTGGCACAGGCAAGGATTGATATTAGGGGTTAAAGCCAGCACCAGACTGACTCTCTGAAGCACAGGCATAGGCGTCATAGAGTTACCCTCATTATACCCCCAAAAAATTCCCATTGTTCCAGGATGATAACATCTACATGGATATGATTAATAAAGGAAATACATGCATGTATTAATACTAGGCTGACTTCGAGCAGTAACAAAAATTCACAAATATCAAATTTCATCACTTTTGTAGCCATTACAAGCCAATTATGAATGGATTTAATATCAGACACGGGTACAGACAATATTAATGTGGGTATATGAAAATGGCCTGAGAACTGCCTGGTTACCACATTGATATAAAACAGAATACTAATTAGAATTAAAGTTAAACCATGTATATCATATTTTCAAAATTTTTGACAATATGATGAAAAAAAGAGAATGAAGTTGACATTTAAAAATGAAAAGTTATTAGAAAAATAATAATCATAATTGAATTTTTTGTTAAAGTTCACAGCTGCTTCATATCGGAACCATCATCACCTATATTGATACCTAATTCCTTTATAAATTCCACATCTCCAGTAGTTTAACAGTTGCTATTGTTTTATTTTTAAGGTAAGGTCAAGAAATAATAATTAATTTGGCTTTTACTATGAGACTGGGATTTTTGGTCAAAACAATTTTGTTAAAGTTCACAGCTGCTTCATATCGGAACCATCATCACCTATATTGATACCTAATTCCTTTATAAATTCCACATCTCCAGTAGTTTAACAGTTGCTATTGTCTTATTTTTAAGGTAAGGTCAAGAAATAATAATTAATTTGGCTTTTACTATGAGACTGGGATTTTTGGTCAAAACAATTCAAAGGGAGATGAAAATTGTTTGATATTACTTTTACACATTTACAGATTTTTGACAACAAATTCATTTTTATTTGGTACAGGGGTACCTAGAAAAATGGTTTGCATTCCCAATTGTGCCCCCACTTTTAACACTTTCAAAAATATGAGCCAGAATGCACCAATTCAATTCAATTCAATTCAAAAATTTTCTTGGGAGAACCCTCTCAGACTTTTGTGACAAGGCGCCTTGACAGAGTTGCCACATTCTAAATTCAGTCTGGACAGCTGTTACCCATTTAGTCAGTTTGCCCCTCAAGTGTCTCGGGAAGCTGACGTTGCCACTGGGCCAATGGCCCAAGGCGAGGAGAAAATTAACTTCTCTTAAGTAGAAAGAATCAATTATCTTTAAGGAAATTCTCACAAAGGTTGTTCAACGTTTTCTCTGTCAAGACTTTCCAAAACATCTGATAACAGTAGCCAATGTTTTATCTGTTATGACAATAACTCTGATAAGATATAGAATCTTAAATCCTTACTCAAATATTTTCCACTTTCCCTATTTTAGATGATGTAATTGACTATTGACCACTATATAATGTTGAGAGTATAGAAATAAAAAATCTGGGACAGGCCTTTGGTAGAAAACTATTTCGATTAGAATGTGGACTAAAAACATCAGAAAACTTTAAAAAGTCTAATTCCAATTAGATTAAATTTACTTCAGCTTATCTTAATCTGCCAAAACGTGTTTCAGATACACAACCAACAAGTGGACATCAAATTTTTGGTATTTCTTATTCAGACTTTTAATGGGTATTTGTGCCATTTTTGGCTTCAGGTGATTGTTGTTCCTGTCATTATAGAAATAGTTAACAGTACATGACAATACTAAAAGCTATAACTATATGCTATAATACTAACTAAGGGCAATAGCTAACATAAAATGCAAAATAGAATTGCAAAAGCCACATAAGTTTAACAGAAGATTGGAATGATGTTAATCGATCCTAACAGTATACACATAAAAATTTTTTAAAACCTCTTAACAACCTCATAAATGTTTATATGGAATGAATGAACTGTGAAAAGAAACTATTTTATTTAATAATTCGCAGAAGATTCCAGTCATTTTATTTATGCTAGAAATTTCTTTCCTCTACAATAATTAGAATGAAGTCATACATTATCTCCGCTAATTCAACCATAATATAGGACACAATTTAATAGGTCATAAAATCACTTAACGAAACAAAAACCTATAAAATTATGACTGTGACACAGATATGACTGAGCATGGCAAAGATGTAATTTTTTATATTTCTAGTTCTCTAACAAATGGAAAAGATAGCTTGCCAGGCAAGGTAATATACGCCCACTGATAGCTTTGTTTGAAATTGAATATTTGTTAGAAAATAGCAAACATAGACACCAGGAAATATTCAACTTATACCCAAATCCATCACAAACTGTGCCATCACAAGTTAAAAATCAAACACATTTGTAAGAATAACGGCAATTTGTATTGTATTTTATATTTCAAAAGGTTTAGTTTTGATTGTGATCAATTTCATCAAGTTGTCAAATTTGTTTTAGACTTCTGCTTTGTAGAATAAAAATTACGTGTTGTACAAGATTTTTGATCAGATTTATCCTTGGGTGATTTCAATAAGTCTGTCATGAATTGTGTATTTGCAGATTATATTCAAAAATATAGGCAATAATTCATACTACATATATTTTTCTATAGGGTTTATCCTTGGGTGAATACGAACACTCATACCAAGTTTCGTCAAAATCTGTCAAGAATTGTGCCTTCTAGAGTGTTTACGAGCTAAAAATTGAACGGTTTGCAAGAATTAGGGCAATAATTCATACTAAATATTTTTCCTATAGTAGCCTACTTATCCAGCAACTCAATTCAATCTTCCAAGAAACAAAACCTTCCCCCTATGACCCATGTTTAATTTCATTTTTGTATCAGCACAATTGGTGAAAATGAACTGATTAAGCAAACCTTTTCTCTTGAATGACATTTATAAAATGAAATCAGATAAACTGCTGCATCTTGGGATGTCACATGACTAAGCTATGATTGGATATCTGTCTTGGATTTTCCATTGGTCTATTTATAGTATCTTATGATGCTGTACATGTATGGTTGCTGGTTAGGGATATGTTAAATGATTAAATTAAATTTTCTTATTTGTTAACCAAAATAGTTTTTCAGGAAAATAATGACATCTATTGTAAATTGTGATTATGAACAAAAATATTGTGACTTGTAGAGTCTGTCAAGAATTGTGCCTCCTAGAGTGTTTATGAGCTAAAAATTGAATGCGTTTTCAAGAACAAGGGCAATAATTCATACTACATATTTTTCGATTTCCCTGATTTTTCTATAGGGTTTATCCTTGGGTGAATACGAACACTCATACCAAGTTTCGTCAAAATCTGTCAAGAATTGTGCCTTCTAGAGTGTTTACAAGCTAAAAATTGAACGGTTTGCAAGTACAAGGGCAATAATTCATACTAAATATTTTTCGATTTCGCTGATTTTCAATAGGGTTTATCCTTGGGTGATTACAAACACTCATACCAAGTTTCGTCAAAATCTGTCAAGAATTGTGCCTTCTAGAGTGTTTACGAGCTAAAATTAACAAGGGCAATAATTCATGCTAAATATTTTTCGATTTCGCTGATTTTCAATAGGGTTTATCCTTGGGTGATTGCGAACACACATACTAAGTTTCGTTAAAATCCGTCAAGAATTGTGCCCTGTAGAGTGTTTACGAGCAATTGTGGACGGACGGACGGACGGACAGACAGACATGGGTGACGACAATATATGCCCCCCATTTCATGTGGGCGTATAAAAATTAGTTGGAACATGCAAATAATCATTAATCAATTAGTTCAGGTCATTTGTCTAGATTTTTGTATTTCATTAGGTGGCTCTAATGTGAACCATCTGGCCACAAGCAAAATTAGCCTAAACATACTAGTGTTTCTTAATTTAAATCAATTAAAGGCCACGTTCACCATTTTCATGGGTTGATTTTAGCCTTGAAAATATGTAAATAATTGTCAGGAAGTACTATAGAAATGTGTGAAAATCACATAATCCCTTCAAATATACCTCAAAACAAGAATTTTGTTTTCTATTTCTATATTAGTTTTCTTTACATGGCAGATTAGTGTCATGAAAATAACTTTCAAATGAAGACAAACTCTGGACACACACAGATTTGAAGGTTAAAATTTCAATTGTGAACACTAATACTGGTTAGCTTTAGCTTAACCAATAAATTCCTGTTTCTGAGACTAAGGTACAATCAGTCAAATGGATGATGAAACTGTACTGGTCTCCTTATTTCTAACTGAATAATGAAAAATGAAAAGGGTAAAAGTAGACGCAATGGATTAATCTCATTATTCATCTCGTCAAAATCATAAGTTTCTTAAAGAAATAGCATGTTCATAAGCCAGTATTGAAGAGATTAACGAGTCTGTATTGACATAGTAAAAGAAAGTTGAATTTTACAATTAATAAAAATATCAAAGGGACAGTGTGCCATTTTGGGGGGTTTGATTTTACTGTTGAATATATGTAAATAGTCTTCAGAAGTACTAGAAATGTAAGAATACAGCATAATTCCTTTAAAGATACTTCAACCTAGGAATTTTACTCACTATTTCTATAATGTCTTTTCTTAATATCACAGAGTCACATTTTAATTGATGAGTCATCATTTTAACATTCAAACACAGATAATTCTGGACACGCATAGATTTGAAGGCTCGAATTTCGACTACTGAATTACTGAATGGCTTTGCTAAAAAATTCCTGTTTCTAAGACTCAAGTATAATTGATAAAAAAAATGGCACCAGTCCCTTTAATATATCCTTCAAAAATCCTATTGATGGCTAGATTTAAAAAAATGGGACTTTGCGATGGTTTTAAACCGTTGCTACAATCAAATACAATCTAACATTATCTGTCTTTATATAATATCTTAAACTGTCCTTAACCTACTTCTATGCTCTGTATTGGTCAATGTTGTGGTCATTTGGCTTGATGCCAAGAGTTCCTGGCAATCCTTCAAGAGTAGCTCCAGGCCTGGGAATGAGCTATTTATAACTCTAGCAAGAGTTCAATACTAATATATTTTATTAAAAAGTCATGTGATTGACTTGAAGGCAAATTTGGACTTCTTTTTTTTATTTCTGTATGAAGTCACATATCTGACAGTTTTAAATCTTTTTATTTCTTATATACAGTTAGCCAATAAATACTTTTTTTATTATTGCCGAAAAAATGTGAAGCAGCATTTTTCATAAAAATTAATTAGCATCACATTGTTTTAAACATAAAATTTACCTTGCACCAGTGCCTTCAGTTGTATAGTAAATTATAACCCTTGAAATGAATGTTCTTGATCAAGATCTGCATTTTAATAAGTTATTATATTTCAGAAAATTAGATGTACAATTGTTCAAATCTTATATATTTATTTAAACATCAATACTCTACTGAATGTAAATCTACTTAAAGGGAAACAGTCGGCATTTTCGGTTCTTTATTGTGCTTTATTAGTCGTAAAAAGAACTAAAACGCACGAAAATCGCATAATCCCTTCAAATATACCTCAAACTAGAAATTTCACTATCTATTCCTATATATGTGTTTTCTATATATCGCATAGTCTCACTAAAATTCGAGTTGTATATTTAACTTTCAAACGTGAATAATTATGGATTCACATAGATTTGAAGGCTCAAATTACAACGATGAGCTGTGAACAGTATTACTGATTATTTACGCTAAAAATATTCCTGTTTCTGAAACTGAGGTATGATTGGCCGAACAGATAGTGAAGGTGCTTCTTTAAGACTCTGCTAAATGTAACGTCCCCAGAAAATTCAAGCTTACAAGTTAGCTTAGAACATGATTTTTCAAATGGACAATGCGACAACAGAGGCAGAATGGTGTGATTTAATGAAACCGAAGTTAGATACCCAAATGTCTCCTTTAAATGATCAAATAAATATCCATATTGCATTTACTTCTGTTACACAGATGGATCAATTAAACAACATATTCAATATTAAAAAGCTTTCCATTGCCAAGACCTCTGTCATGGTGGAGGCCCTCTACTGGAGGGTCAGGGTGACCTTTCTCTGGAAAATTTTTTAAAGTGAGAAGCTGGAGAATTCATTTACCGCGATTTTGGAAGTGATAGTGGAATAATTTTTGCATTTTTTATGGTCAAAAAGCACTGCCTAACTATGCAATATCTTAACTGATTACTGTTTCATGTCATAATCATGTCACAAATTAGGTTGTATTTTTTTCACAAATTTTCGGTCTTTATGTTTTATCCTTGAAATTGGTTACAGTCAGTTATAGGGCTGGGTAAAATAATTGAAATAATAGATTATTGTCGCTAAGAATTCATCATTTTGATAATCACTTATCGATCATCAAAATACATTATTATTTAGTACTTAGAAGATTTCTCACTTACAATATGTTGATTATTAATCGCTTATTGATTAGTGCCATGAGGTCGATAATCAGTCTCAATTTGATACCCAACCCTAAATCAGTTAGAAATAAGTGAAATAAGTCTGATGATAACATAGATCTTTGATAAAGTTTATAGTAATACCATGGAAATTTAACTTTAAAATAATGGGTATTATGTATGTAAATATGTCAATGAAAACAGCTGTGTTAAAACTAAGTAAGCTATTTACAGACGACATCATTTAATGAAAATGGAAGGTTTTTTAATTTCTATTTTTTCAATTATATAACAACGTGCTCATAAAGCATACAGTACTAAAAATGACAGTAGTATTTTTTCTATATTTGCCTGATCTTTGTATAGGTGATATAATCAAATAATAGGTCCTGCTCGAAAGACAAACTCAAATTTTTTGTACTGTTTAAAGTAATTTGTTTTACCAAATTGATATATCAAATATCTAAATATCTAATATGTCACAGTTGTCTGAAGATCACATAGCATGCAACACTGAATATCGACATGATGTTTTAGGCTCAATTTTAACTTTCTGTATTACTTTTCATCATAAATATCCAAACTCTGTTTCTCCTACATTTCAACACAAACGACCAATTAAGACTGTCACTATCATCACTACCAAGGCATTGTACCTTTCCATAGGCTAGTGATTGCTTATACATGCGTGCAAGGAATCTAATAATGCACAAGAAGTGCCAACAGTCTGTCTATTGCTATTTAGCAATGTAGAGTGTAGATTTAAGTTGAAATTGCTGGGACAACCAGACTATGGATTTTGATATTGAAAAGTGTTATGTTTGAAATTTAGCTTTTATCTGATTGAGCAAACATATTTATGACTACTTTTATCTACTTTATGCTTTGAATAGGCAGGTTTGTCTGCTTGTGTGAGGCCTGATTCCTGACAATGTCTCTTCTAAGGACAACGCCTGAATTACTGGTGTAATCAAATGATGAGTTTACTTACTTCGAATTTTAATCCGAATGGCTGGTGCTAAAACACTGCCAATATTATTTGTAGCAATGCACTGATACACCCCTTCATCATTCCATTTCTTATTTTTACGAATCTTTCTAAAATACAATGATCCATTATTAAAAAGTACGATCCTGGGTGAATTGAGAGGTAGACCATCTTTCTGCCAAATATATGACAACGGATTTGTAGGATCCGTAGAAGTCACTGAACAGTTTAAAGTTAAAGAACTTTTTTGTACTGCTATCTCTTCATATCGGCTTGGCTTGATTTCAACTCCAAGACTGATATCGTTCTTCCCTGAAAATAGAAAAAAAATCTGTTATAACAATGACACCATACATATTTTAAAATTCTTAGATAAGGAATCTGCAACTTTTTAAAAATTCTGGAATTCAACCTTTTAAAGAAATCAACTGAAAATGATATAAATTTTGCCAAAAGTAATTGTTGAGTGAAGGCAAGGATTGACCTAAAATGATATCCACACTGCCATCACAAATACAGTTACCAATTATTTTTTACGTATAATGGAATATCTGACTTTCCATCAATAAAAGTGTTAAGTTTTGTATATTTTCATTTAAAAGGAAAGATTCAACATCTTCAGGGTGAATTTTGGTCTAGAATATATGTTAATAGTCTTCAGAAGTACTAAAATTTACAAAAATCACATATTTCCTTCAAAAATACCTCAACTAAGATTTCACTTTCTATTTCTTTAAGCTTTTTTGACTTTTTTATATATATGCCAGAGTCTCAAGATAAAATCAGTCCTAATATTTAACTTTCAAATGCTGATAATTCTGACTGAATTTTGCCAGGGTGATCTGATCTTTATTACTAATTAAAGAAAAAATTCCCTTTTCTGAGACTTAGATACAATTGGTCAAAAAAATGGCGAAGCTGTCCCTTTAATATAAAAACATTTTGCTCGAAGATAATTTACCTAAAAAATTTCAAAAATTCAGATTGAAAAATTGACCCCTGTCAATTTCAATATAATAATATATGCCCATGTTTACATTTTTATCAAAATAAAGTCATTCATTTCATACATAAAGTTTCATACACCCAATGTATGAAGACAAATTATAAAACAATGTTCACGGGCATTTTCAATCACTACTTTGACTTGAGACGAATTTTTAAAAAGCCGACAATATTTCAACTAAGAATGACAATGTGATTTAAAGGATTAGTGATTTAAAGAATATTACAGCCTTTTTAAAAAATCAAGTCAGAGTAGTGATTTAAAATGGTTGTAAACTTTGTCCGTGTGTATTATTTCCATGAAAGAACCATAGTAGTTTCATATGTATGAAATGAAAATGAAATGAATGGAGTTTTACATCTGACTTTTCTCCACCATTTCAAATGTAGAAATAGAAGATTTACTATAAACCAAACCCTCTTATCTCAATTACTGATAAGGTGAAATCAAAATGAAAAACCCAGAATTTTTGGGCAAGTGCCAGGCTTGAAATCAGGGACTAGAGAATTGTAAACAGATACAATATGACTTCTGCTAATATACATAGCAGAATATTTTTTGATTAACCAGTTAGTAGTTGACAAAATGAACATAACATCTGTGGCTTAATTTAGTTTTGAATTTTTTTTGCAGATTTTGATGAAATTTCAATTATGTTACTTTAGATATATATTATGTACATGATCCTACAATGTTCCTTTATAGCCACTGTGTACAATATTATGCTTTGTCAATCATTCATTTGTGTGTCTTTTTGGCAATATTTCAAAGTGGAGTTTAGGCTGCAGAAGCAATTAATGTTTACCTGTGCTCTAAAAATCATCATAGCTGTTTGGCACTTGCCACTTTCAATCTGTCATATTGAAATCAATTCAGCTGTGATTGGAACAGAATGTAGAACAATATAAAGTATAATAGCATGCCTGCTTTAGAAATTCTATAATATACTGTAATTCATTTCTAATATATCTAACCATCAAATTTATATCATTAAAATCATACTTATCTATTATCTTTGACCATAAAAATGGTATAACTTATAAATTATCATAGTCCATAGAATGTGACTTAATACAAGTTATACATTATCATAATCTATAAAAATGTGAATTTCTATAGTATAACTTATACATTATCATACAGTCCATTAAAATATGAGGTGCTATAACTTAAAACATTATCATAGACCATAAAAATAGGAGTTGCTGTAGTATAACTTATACATTATCATATATTCCAGAAAAATGCGAGTTGCTTACATTATCATTTAGTCCATAAAAATGTGAGTTGCGTACTATAACACATACATTACATTACCATTTAACCATAGAAATATGAGTTGCTATAACTTATACATTATCATAGTCCATGAAAAATTGAGTTGCTACAACTCATGCATTATCATAGTCTATTAAAATGTGAGTTGCTTACTATAATATTATCATAGTCTATTAAAATGTGAGTTGCCTCCTATATAATATTATCATAGTCTATTAAAATGTGAGTTGCTTACTATAACATTATCATAGTCTATTAAAATGTGAGTATTAAAATGTGAGTTGCCTCCTATATAACATTATCATAGTCTATTAAAATGTGAGTTGCTCACTATAACATTATCATAGTCTATTAAAATGTGAGTTGCTCACTATAACATTATCATAGTCTGTTAAAATGTGAGTTGATCACTATAACATTATCATAGTCTATTAAAATGTGAGTTGCTCACTATAACATTATCATAGTCTATTAAAATGTGCGTTGCTTACTATAACATTATCATAGTCTATTAAAATGTGAGTTGCTCACTATAACATTATCATAGTCTATTAAAATGTGAGTTGCTCACTATAACATTATCATAGTCTATTAAAATGTGAGTTGCTCACTATAACATTATCATAGTCTATTAAAATGTGCGTTGCTTACTATAACATTATCAAAAACTGCTCTAAGCCGGCTTTTTTGTGTTTCCACTGACAAATTGCCGAACCGTTAGCGTTCGGGAACCGTAACGGTTCGGCAATTGAAGCTTTTCTCGTTCGGCAATTTATCGGGGGCCAAATGAAAGCCGGCTTTCGTTTACTCAGTGGAAACACAAAAAGCCAGCTTTTTCTCGTTCGGCAATAGGGGGCGTGTCGATAAAAAGAATTCTTATCAGAATCAAAACCAGCATTTGAACTTTCTTTCGTCACTGCAAGTATCTACGAATGTCCAAGTTACATCCACTGTAAGAATTGCGTTTTCTCTTCTTTTTAACTAAAAATTTCTAAGTTAACATCGAATTGGCCGCCATTATTGCTTTGTTTACCTTAACTGGTCATGCGCAATAATGTACTTCCGATTTAAGGATAGTCTTGTACATCGCGTGCTGTCAATAATGTGCGACTCTATGATCGAGACCTATGTCGTTCGGGAACCAGAAAAACTCAGTGTAAACGCAACGTGTTCGGCAATAAAGCTAGCTCTAAGCACTTAGAGCTAGCTTTCCTTCACAATTGTCAGTGGAAACGCAGTTATAGTCTATTAAAATGCGAGTTGCTTCCTATATAACATTATCATAGTCTATTAAAATGTGAGTTGCTCACTATAACATTATCATAGTCTATTAAAATGTGAGTTGCTCACTATAACATTATCATAGTCTATTAAAATGTGAGTTGCTCACTATAACATTATCATAGTCTATTAAAATGTGAGTTGCTATAACATATACATTACCATCAAACCCAGAAAAAAATGTGAGATGCTATAATATACATTATGATAGTCGAGTGAGAAAATTGTAAATTGCTCTAAATTATTGTATTGAAATATTGATAATCATTTGCTTTACACATTGGGCATACATCATGTCCTATCACTATTCCAATTAAACAGACAGTCAATGCAAACCTAATTTTGTGTAATTTCGGAACTGATAAATAATTGACCCTGTGTGACCTCTGCATTTGCACGTTTTCATAAACATGTGTTATTTCTAAAACGTCAACCTGCAGAATTTTTCCTATTGTTTCAAACTAATGTCAAATTTATTATCTATTCTTAACATATACAAAATGGCGGATTTCAGATATTACCAAATATCACAATTTTTTATCGGCCAAATTTCCATATAATCCAAAGCTGTAATCAGAATTCCAAGTGTCGTCTGACTTAATTTATTCCAGTGAACAAAGTCACGTGACAAACTAGCGGATTCCATGTCAGCAGGAAAATTCTATGGAACACAATGTGGGCCATATTCTTATGTTGTTTCAATGTATTATAAGCAATAAATTAGTCTTAAATTGTACGTATTTTATTTTTTCAGTTACTAATTTTTTTTTTTAAATCATTGATAGAATTGTCTTGAGTTATGATGAATTGATATTAAAGATAATTATACCTATCTGTATCCATACAACATGTTTTCCTCGCCTAATTTATAGATCAAAAGTTTTACACAAACATACGTTTTGCACAGCCATTGTCGAGTTGGTTACTCATGAAATATTGGTCAAGGTGAGAGATTCATAAAGAAAATTGAAACAACCCAATTTTAATTGTTTTATTGAATATCTGAAGAATCATCAAAGACAATGACAAAATTCAGGAATTCATCCTTATTAGCACAAATATAGGTTCAACCTCTGTATATAACAGGTATGGAAAATACTCAAAACTGAATTTGTCCAATTATACCCATATTATATTTGAACTTGTCCAAGATTTTGTGAATATAAACCTACAAACAAAATTTTAGTTAAATTATTGTATTTCACATAACATTTATAAAGCTTATGCATATTGTATCTATTTAATTTATGCATGATATCAATTAAGCAAACTGACTTTAAAACTAAATCAGATACCTAGGCCTACCTTACTTTGATCAAAATTGAATGCATAAGAACATTTCAATATTTCAACATAATGCATAAAAGTGAATTATTTGTTTTATTCCTAACAATGAGATGTTAAATATCTCAAAATGTTATGTTATAAAATCAAAACTTTTTCCCCCTAAAAGTAAAGAAAAAAAAACAATCTTACAAATTACGAAATATTTATCAGTTACTAAAAATATGGAGTAAGAACGTACTAAAGTATTGAAAGTCTAAATTATCATATTTTTTTGTTGAAAAATAGGTCACATAACAAAGTGAAGGTCATCCATCACAGAAATATTAAGTGACAGTTGCAGAACAAAAACTCCCGTAAACTTTACTAAAACATCAAAAATATGAAAAATTAAAGTGGATACTTTTTAAGCTGTTTATATATTTATGGCCACTATATTTTTCTAGATCTATCATATCTAGAGGCAATTTCCTATCTTATTTATGAGTGGTAGTGACCTCACGGCCTTACAGAGGTCAGCTACTTCAGTCTACTTTTTGCACGATAATATTTTGCTTCTATGTCTTTTCAGTCTCATTTTGTCTTCTTCTAATAGTTATAATCATTTTCTTTGTTCAAAATTATGATGCTACATCAAATTATCGACCCGACAATGTTAAAATTAGACGAGAAATGGTGCTTCTAAAAATCTTCAAATGAAGAAAAAAAATGTGAAGGAACCAACATGGCTTCCATGAGGTCACGCAAAAATCAATGAATAAGAGGAAATAGAGCGAAAACAATGTTGAAGCTAAAAATGACGACCTACATTTTTCCCGTTTCTTTCATTAATTTCATTTCGTTAACATTATATTTTCGAAAATAATTCGAGCAAAGCATGTAAAGTAAAGAATTTCTTGCAATACAGCAATGAAAAAGCGTGTTGTTTTCTCGCTTATTACAATCAAAACACATTGACTACAACAAAATAGAATTCTCTGTTATGACAGCTCGAAACACACGTGCATAATTTGTAAACTCCGGGCCGTATCTTAAAGAAATCGGATCATGATATATGCATTTACTCGCGCAAGTGTTTTAAGGTCATAATTTGATATTTATGTCAACTAAAAAGACGAATTCATCAATGAAAATAGCATCTTTTAACAACACGCCCCCACTTGCTATCTGTAATTAAATGACAGCTTTGCTCTTATCGTGTGTAAACAAACTGATTAATCTCATTAAAAAGGTGTGAATATTTTACAAGTGTTGATTAAAATTAATGGTGAGTATTATTTAATAAAGGGATAATAGCTATTTATATTATTATCAGTGAACTGACCACTGATTGCCCTCGTTTATAGTCCGGGGCATGCGCCATGTTTTCTCTACAAGAACCGCGGAGGTTTTTTTTATAACAACAAGGGCTGTTACGGAATAAAAATGAAATCCTTACCTTGCACGATTTGTAGTATTAACCCGATCGCAAGATGGAAATTGAGGTATTTTGGTATAAAAGCCATATATTTGGACTTTGAACTCCAAAGTTCACATTTGTATAGTTATTAACATCATTCCCCTGCCCACTGCAAAGCTTAGAGCATGAATACATGCACTGAACCGTAGTACGACTCGTAATCTGTTTAACCTTACGCTCACTTTTCAAGTTCGTTATCTTTTATCAACTTTCTCCTCTCTCTGGGGTCATAAAACGAAATGAAATGCACAAGATGACGTATATTTGAGTAATATTGATTCCTAGACAGAAATAAAATCCATACGAGACACAATAAAATTCCTTAGGAATGTGATGTGAGTTCCAATGTTTTGATTTTTTTTCTGTCGAGGGAGTAAGGTTAACCTTTGAAATGGCCGCTACGATGTGAGGTCAACCAAATTCATTCCCGCGAAAAAAAAACTGCGTTCTATTTCCACAACATTAATGTATCAGTACTGATAACAAAAGAGATAAACACACGTATTTGTCTCAAATGCATTTCTGCATCACCCTCTCGTGTTTGAATATATTACAATTATGAATGAAATTGACCTAAATCCGAAATAAAGAATGATGTAACATGAAGCGATTTATTTGTTTAAAAATGATCTATTCATTATGACGTTCTGAGTGGTCAGATTGGATAAACGACATTGATAGGGTTAATTGAAGCGAGACCGTTATTCAGTGTGATCTATGAGTGATATGGCCCCGTTATAGTATTACATTATGTTAGATAACGGGGCTATTTGGCCAATATCATTATTTCAACACCGTTATGGCCCGTTAACCAAATGAAATGTATTACACTGTTTTACGCAACATTAACCCCTTGATTACAGGAAACCACTGACTTACACGATCGAGACAGAAATAAGAAATCGGCTCAATTGAACATCTTCTACCCCATTTAAAATTTCTTAATTTTAGTAATTTATGTAAATGTATTTTAAAAGTCAGTTGTAACATTTAATTTGTAATTCTCATTTTTTATATACATTTTCTGGAGGTTCACGCAAATGACAAGCATACTCAGTTTTAACACTTACACTTGATCTCGGGTCAACTTTCCGAAATCATTGATTATCTACGATTGTCAACACTTGGTGCCATCAGGTAAAATGAGAACAATCGCTGGGTTTATTTGACTTCTTACCCAAACAACTGAAAAATTATAGTTTCCACCAGTTACCACATTCTAGCAATTATATATAGTTTATTACCAAACGCCTTTCGGCATATAAGCATTTTTACATTAAACAAAATATATAATATATAGGCCAATTCAAGCAAAAAATAGGATCGTGTCATCGCCCTAAGCGGTCAATTATTTGATTAGAAGGATTTTTCTTAAATCCACTTCCACGATCCAATGAGAAATTGAGCCAATCAAACATTGGAAGTGGATATATCTTGAACATGTTTGAATTTGACAGATCCTAGTTTTGATTTGGACAACTGTTTTTGAGCGTAATGAAAGTAACAAATTTCTATCTATTGTTTTTTCTTTTCACTTGATTACATTTGAAATGAACATTTCCTGAGTTATTGCATTAAACTTAACAGTTCAAATATGTTCATATGTGATGCTTTTTATTTCCTAAAATATTTAACTAATGCTGTGTGGGCTACCAAAAAGACACCAATCGTGATGCTGCTATAGCGTAGGTCCATGGTTCGCAATTTTCGGGGGTAGATTTGGGTCTTAATATAGTAGGAATATAATATGACAATGATACATGCAGTGGCGGCGCCAGTAGGGGTACAGCTGAAAAATGG
>NW_008707443.1:194262-195183 GCF_000327385.1 Lottia gigantea
GCGTTTTGAAACTTTGTGGGCAGTAGCGTATTTAGTGGCAACATGCCATCCATCACAATTTGGGCATTTCCATGCTATGCCTCCCTCCCCACTCTCGTTTCTCCACCGCTTTGGGTTGACATCCTTGGATGTTGGAAATGAGGAGGGTTCAAAATTAGTGGAAATGACATTGTACAGTTTCCAAAAACAATAATCTGTTGCCGAGCTTTAGTGTAACTTTCAAAGAGACCGTTTGATTACGATAAACCAAAACCAAAAACTGTTTTATTCAATGGACAAAGTCACAAAATAACAAAATGCAAAATAATTCTACATGATCCTATTCTAAGGCACTCATTAATGTAATTAGTAACTACAAAATGTAGTTAAGCTGTTCGTTTAATGTCTTAATATGTGACTCAAGTAGTCGATCTCTAATATTAGCCGTAACTACAACTTTCTCGTCATGCGATGCTTTAAACACCGTGCCAAAGGCACCACTACCAATTTCTTCTAAATTTGAAATGTCTTTCCATTTAAAATTTGAAAATTTACTCATTTCCTTATCCTCCTTTACAGAAATTCGGGCAGGTATTCTAAACAGGTATGAAATATTGGAAACCCTCTCTCAATAGAATCAAATTTACAACTGAAGAATATATCATTTGATTTATGTAATACATGCACAGAGTGAATAAACCCAGTGAATAAGGGCAATATATGAACCAGCTGATGAAATTTCCGTTATAGTAATGCCGAGTCAGTCCTTTGAAGTCAAAGATCAATCGAATTCAAAGCTTTGGACATGAAGTCAACTTACTGTGACCTTGAAACATTGTACTACATGTTAACCATTCAGGCACCTAATGTTGTAAATAAGAAAGAAATTCTAAAAGTGTGAAGATTTAAAAAAAATGAAGGGGGGGGGGGGGGGGGGGGGGG
>NW_008707443.1:195610-215915 GCF_000327385.1 Lottia gigantea
GGCTGCGGATTATAGTTGGGTCTGTCGAATATAGTATAGGGGGTCTGCCGAATATAGTTGGGGTCTGCCGAATATAGTATAGGGGGTCTGCCGAATATAGTTGGGGTCTGCCGAATATAGTATAGGGGGTCTGTGGATTATAGTTGGGTCTGCCGAATATAGTATAGGGGGTCTGCCGAATATAGTTGGGGTCTGCCGAATATAGTATAGGGGGTCTGCCGAATATAGTTGGGGTCTGCCGAATATAGTATAGGGGGTCTGTCGAATATAGTTGGGTCTGCCGAATATAGTATAGGGGGTCTGCAGAATATAGTTGGGGTCTGCCGAATATAGTATAGGGGGTCTGAGGATTGAAGTTGGGTCTGCCGAATATAGTATAGGGGGTCTGCGGAGTATAGGGGGTCTGCGGATTATAGTTGGGTCTGCCGAATATAGTATAGGGGGTCTGCGGGTTATAGTTGGGGTCTGCGATCTTCGGATTATACAGTTCTGCGATCTTCTATCTTCGGATTATACACTACCGAATGATTTTACAAAACTTAATATTATTATGTTTGTACTAAAAGTTTACATGAATTTTTGGAAAAAATCTTTGTTATTTTGAAGCAAACGCACATTTCCAAAAATGACATTTGTATTCTTTCAAGGACAAATCTATTAGTAATTCGTAAATAAAAAGACACATTTCCACCTTTTGTTTTGTAATGTCCTAATTAGCTTGATGGGAACTAAACTGTCTTGTGTGTTTTATTTAAGAATCAGACCAGTCGTTGCTCACTGTCTGACAGAGGTTAGTTCCTCTTAAAAAACTTGGCTGCTAATTAGACAGTATACAGGTCACGCTATAGCTTGTCAGCGGTGTCACTGCTGTAGACAGCTTTCATCCAACATCTTTTTCAAAAGAGAATGTCATCGAACATCATTGTTTAATCTTCCGTGTCTTTAATCCTGCAACTAATATTCGCGAATTGAAAGATGACGCTGGCTGCAATAAAAAGTCAAACCAAAATATAAACGATTTTCCTCTTCAAACCAAGAGTGCAACTTCAAAGTTGATTATCTCGAAAGTTTGAAAAAATTTCGAAATTCTGTCCGAGTAATGGCCATTTTAGTTCAAGGATGTGGTCGATAGTCTGTCTATAGTGTCTTTCTGCACTGCATTTTCAATGGGGTGAAGACCAAAACTTTGACAGGTTCTCGTTCGAAGGCTATCAGAGCTGGAAACTTGAAATTTGCACTGAAGGTACACACCTATTGGAAGTTGTTATGTTTCAACTTTCAAGTCCCTACCGTGAAAACTCTGCCTGTTATAGCACTCTGAGTTTCAGATTTTTTCTCGAACCAAAATATAATCAAATTTCCCTCTTGAAAATCCGAGTGCAACTTCAAAGTCTATTTTTAAAAAATCCGAATTTCTGTTTTCGACTGAAATAGTTCAACTTTCGTTTGCAACAAAAATTATATCTCTGGGGTCAAAACTGGCGAAGTTATGGCCATCTTAGTGGGGGGGTCGGCAGTCCGCCTATAGAGTTTCGTTGTACTGGTTGGGGTGAAGACCAAAAACTATCAGAGATGTAAAGTTGCAATTTGAAGGTACATACCTATCTGAAGTTGTGTTCCAAATTTCAGCTTCATATCGTGAAAACTCTGCCAGTTACAGCACTTTCAGTCTCAGACTTTTTTCCCAAACCAAAATTGGCCGAGTTATGGCCATTTTAGTGGGGGGGATGGGGGTCCGCAGTGCGCATATATAGTTTCGTTGTACTGGTTGGGGTGGAGACCAAAACTTTAACAGGCTGTCGTCCGAAAACTATCAGAGATGTAAAGTTACAATTTGCACTGAAGGTCAACACCTATCTGAAGTTGTTATGTTCTAATTTCACCTTCTTATCGTGAACACTCTGCCAGTTACAGCACTTTCAGTCTCAAACTTTTTTCCCAAACCAAATATAAGCGATTTTCCTCTTGAAATCAAGGGTGCAACTTCAAAGTCGATTTTCTCCAAAGTTTGAAAAAATTTCGAATTTCTGTTTTCTACTGAAATAGACGGAGGAAATGATAGGTTTTCATTACAAACAAAAATTATACCTCTCGGGTCAAAATTGGCCGAGTTATGGCCATTTTAGCTTAGGGGTGGAGTCGACGGTCTGTCTATCGTGCCTTTCTGCACTGCATTTTCAATGGGGTGAAGACCAAAACTTTGACAGGCTCTCGTTCGAAGACTATCAGTGCTGGAAAGTTGCTATCAGTGCTGGAAAGTTGAAATTTGCACTGAAGGTACACCTATTGGAAGTTGTTGTGTTCCAAATTTCAGCTTCCTATCGTGAAAATTTTTCCAGTTACAGTGTAACTGGGTACAGGTTAGGGGTACTTAATTTTCTGTATATTGTTGTGGTCTGAAGCATATGGTTAAGTAAAGGGAGGTAATAATCTTCTGCTTTGGAGATTCATTCCGTATTTTAAGCTGTGTTAAAAAAATATCTTGTGTTGAAATTAACTGTGTTATTTCTCTCTTCCACAGGTAAAGTTTAACTTTTATTTGTATTAATTATGTATCAAAATGTGCATTAGTCATCCATGTTTATGTTTATAATAAGAATAAGTGTTGGCAGTGTTAATTATATTACGTCATCAGTCAGTCACGGGATTTCATG
This sequence comes from Lottia gigantea, assembly GCF_000327385.1. Lineage (NCBI taxonomy): Eukaryota > Metazoa > Mollusca > Gastropoda > Lottiidae > Lottia > Lottia gigantea. The sequence goes on from NW_008707443.1 coordinate 198,265, forward strand.
AGAGAGGCTTGGTCACGTGGTCATCAGTTACTCGCTTGGTCGCCGGCAGGGTAACACCTGCCTTGTCATCGCTCTACAGATATTTCTGTTTTATTGCTTTACACATAAGAAATAATTTTCTTATCTTACATAGCAATTTAGATAGATTCTTTCACACAGATCTGTTCATACTATTGACGAAGATCTAATTGTTCTTTAGTAAACTGTTGAACCATCTTGCCAGGCCGACTACGAAATAATTTTCCAACATGGCGTCGAACGATAAACAGTTTGTTGTTGGATGCCGTTTCGAAGATGGCTAATAATATGGACTCGTTCTTGTCGGATTTGAAACAATCTCAGTTTGACAGTCTCTCCGATATAAGGAAATCCCAACAAGAATTCCTCAATTCGATCTGTGACAATGAACGGTCCAGCTATAATTCTGATAGCGATTTTGGGAGACAAAATGTAATACATATTGATGGGGCCTCAGCTTTAAATAATCTATTGAATTGTGATGGTTCAAATACCGCTATTGACTTTACTGGATCTACCAGTACGGATAAATCTCCAGAAGTCGTTGAGAATGAGAAGACCGCTACTATCATTGCCCCTATGACGATTAGGCCTAGTATTAATAATTCTACCTCGCAGAGTGATAGAAGTAAAAAGTTGCCTTCGTCAACTATTACTTCAGGCATGCTAGATGTCGATGTAGATACCGACTTGAATAATGATAATTTTAATTCGACACGAGAGTCTCAAACTCTACAAAGAGCAGACGAATTTTCAGGGATATTCTCACAATACAGCGAAACTGCCAGGTAATTTAGCTGATGTTGTTAACACGTTGATTGGTCAAGGTCTCTCTGACGAAAAGATGAATGATCTTGTCAACAAATACCTTAGACCGGAGAATTGCCAGAATTTGAGCATAACGAAGGTTAACAAATCTATTTGGGATTCTTTATCGTCGGATACGAGATCGTCTGATATCAAACTCCAAAAAGTACAACAGCTGATTATAAAAGGATTAGTTCCATTAACACTGTTGGTACAGAATTTCATGGAATCTCCACAAAGCGACACCGCTTCCGGTGAGGTTACTAACAGTAAAGACTGCTTTAGAATGTTGACAGACTCAATGGCTTTGTTTGCGGCTGCAAACTCCGAAGTTAATGGAAGGCGTCAGGTATTAATGAAACCAGATGTGAACTCATCTTACCGTTCCCTATGTACTGTTAAAGGGGAGAATGGTCCTCTACTGTTTGGAAATGATTTACCTCAACGCCTACGAGACATCAGTGAAACCAATCGAGTCACTAGTCGAGTTTTTGGTCAACAAAGTCGACCATATCGTCCTGATAATAATTTTAACAGAGATTATACTAGAAAAGGATCTCGTCAATTCCATCCTTATAATAAACCTAATTTCCAACCACGATTTAATCAAAATGGGTCCAATAAGTATCGTGGAAACACCAGAGGAAAGGGTCCTTTTTAGGTCAAGGTCACACAAATCAGACCAAAAAGAAGACGACCTCGTCAAAAACCAAATAAATTTAGATACCGGTAATGAAGACTACAATTACACGGTGAGTTCTAGAGTTTACCACTTACTGACTCTAATGAACATAGTTTTTAATTGTAATACTACAAATTATGAAGCTTTGTTGCCTGAGTCAAATAACAGCAAGTTTTCTGCTGGCCAATTGAAATGTCATTTTACAAACTGGAAAAAATATACTTCTGATAAATGGATTTTAAACTCTATCCAAGGTGTAGAGATAGACTTCTCTGAAACCCCAATTCAAACTCACCCTCTTAGACAGCACAGTTTTTCAATTACTGAAACACAATTTGTTGACTCTGAAGTTCAAAAATTACTATGTAAGGGTGTCATTGAACAGGTTACTCATGAACAAGGTGAATTTATTTCATCAATATTTTTAAGACCGAAGAAAGATTCTTCTTTTCGTTTGATTTTAAATTTGAAACAACTAAATCAATTTATAGTTTATAATCATTTCAAGATGGACACTATTCAAACAGTCTTTGATTTAATTGAAAAAGACTGCTTCATGGCATCACTGGATCTACAGGATGCTTACTACAGTTGTAGCATTGCAAATGATTACAGGAAATACCTTAAATTTAAGTGGAATGACAAGTTATATCAATTTACTGTGTTGCCTAATGGGCTTGCTAGTGCACCCAGAATATTCACTAAGATTATGAAACCTATTTTGGCATCACTTAGACAACAAGGCTTTATATCCAGTGGTTACATTGATGACATTTTCCTTATGGGAAGCACCTATGAGCAGTGCTTATCAAATGTCAAATTCACTTCTGAAATATTGACAAGTTTAGGCTTCTGTATAAATGTTAAAAAATCTGTTACGCATTTAGGTTTTGTATTGGACTCTAAGAGCATGAGTACAAAACTTCCAGAGGCTAAAGCTCTTAGTATTAAGGAATTTTCAGAGCAGGTTATCAGAGAAAAGACAGTACTTATACGAACAGTCGCTAAATTAGTTGGACTCTTTGTTTCTAGTTTACCAGCTATGGAATATGGTAATCTTTATTATCGAAGTATAGAGATTGAAAAAATAGCTGCTTTAAAACGCAACTGTGTAAAATTATGACTTTGTCTGGGTCTGCATTAATAGACATAAAATGGTGGGCGGAACACATTTCTATATCAAGCAAGTCGCTTGTACCAAAATACCCTGACCCTTTGTTTATATTACGTACTGATGCATCTCTATTAGGTTGGGGTGCTGTTTTTATGCACAATGAACAAGAAAGGGGGGGGTGGTGGTCTCATGATGAGAGTCTCCTGCATATTAATGTCTTAGAACTGAAGGCTGCTTACCTCGGTTTACAGTCATTATGTTCTGATATGATTAATCATTCAATAAAATTAGAAATGGATAATACCACAGCAGTGGCATATATCAATAATAGAGGAGGCAGTAAATCTCCCCAATGTTATGATATAACTCGAAAAATATTTGATTGGGTCCTATCTAAAGGCATTTCGCTCACTGCATCTTTTATTCCTGGTGTCTCTAATACAATTGCTGACAAAAAATCAAGAATTTTTGATGATCAAACTGAGTGGACTTTGCATGAAGACAGGTATCAACATATAACTTTACTTGGAACACCAGATATTGATCTCTTCGCATCAAGATTGAATACTAAAGTCAGTGTGTATTGCTCTTGGCATCCTGATCCCGATGCTTTTACTGTTGATGCTTTTACTATACCATGGAATAATTTTAACTTACCATATGCTTTTCCTCCTTTTAGTTTGCTGTCAAAGGTTTTACACAAGATAAAAATGGACAAATGCAAACAGTTTCTGCTGATAGTTCCACTTTGGCCAACACAAGCTTGGTTTCCTTGCCTACTGAGAATGTTAACCTGTACCCCGAAAGTTCTTACATTGAAGAAGAAAACACTATATCTACCATTCAATCTGGAGGCCGAACACAAATTATGGAAAAAACTGAAATTAATGATATGCGTCTTGTCCGGTCAGGCCTTGCCTTGCATGGAATTTCGCAAGAAGCTCAAAACATTATATGCCAATCCTGGCGAATTTCAACATCGAAACAATATGACACATACCTTGAAAAATGGATCAACTTTTGTGGTAGATGGAACAGTGATCCCTTATCATCTTTTCTGAGTTGTGTGCTTGATTTTCTTGTTAGCTTGTACAAAGAAGGACTGGGATATAGCGGATTAAATACAGCCCGTTCAGCATTGTCTAGTTAGACTCTGATTATAACGGAACTTTGGGAAAACATCCCTTGATATGCCGTTTCCTAAAAGGAGTCTTCGAATTGCGTCCATCACTTCCACGTTACACCCATACTTGGGATGTGGACATTGTTTTGAGGTATCTTTCATCTCTTGCGCCTGCTGAAGATTTAACTTCAAAGATTTATCAAGGACTTAGTGGACAAAGATGTCAGTCCATTCATGCCATAAAGTTAAGCAAATATTATTTTTGATGTAGATAAAGTGACTATTCCGTTAACAGATTTGTTGAAACAATCAGGGCCTAATAGGAAAAATCCTGTTTTAGTGTATCCATTTTATCTGAGTGAACCTAATATATGTGTTGTTAGATTATTGAAGTCAGCGAACTTCTGAATTACGAGATAGTAACTGTGACCAATTGTTTATTACAACTTTAAAACCATATACTTCAGCATCAAAATCAACTATAGCTCGTTGGATTCGTGAAATCTTGGCTCTTGCTGGTATTGATATTCAAACTTTTCATGCACATAGTGTTCGATCTGCCTCAAGAAAACAAATTCCTATAGATGTGATTCTTAATTCTGCTAGTTGGAAAACTTTGTCAGTTTTTCGGAAGTTTTATAATTTACCTATAACGCACACAAGAGATACATGTTTTGCTGATGCATTATTAGATGTAACTGACTGAAAAGTTAATATTTTTAGTTTATATTTACATTTGAGTTTTTTGAGATTATTGATATTAAGAATGTTCAGATAGAACATAATGTTTTCATTAGAACTGTTTATTTTATTATTTTAGTTAATAATATATAAAGCTTTTGTTTAAATTGAATTTATTTATTTATACATTTTCTGCTAAGCTGTGCTCATGTCTTGCTTTGAAATCTCATGAAATCCCCGTGACTGCTGATGACATAATATAATTAAAAATTAAACATCACCTTACAGGTAAGTCTCGTTTAATTTTTAAATTATTTGAGAACTTACGGTATTGTCTTGATGGAATTGAACATGTTTGTAAGACGTTTAGGTTATCTCCCTCATTAATATGTATAAGCCATTTTGGCGGCAAATCCTCTTGCTTTTCATGAATATTAATGAGCGCAAGTCGGTGTCTGTAATTTGCCAATTTGCCAACTTCCATACTCAATAATCTTATGAAATGTTAACATTGCAAAATGGATTCCGTATTTTATGCTGTGTGAAAAAGGATCTTGTATTGAAATTAACTGTGTTATTTCTCTCTTCCACAGGTATAACCTGAGCCCAACCAAACCTTCTTATCCCATAAAGGGAGCCGCGGTGGCTCAGTGAGTTAGACGCTTGCTCGCTAACCTGAAGGTCTAGGGTTCAATCCCGGCATAGGTCGAGATATACCTTCGGATTTTTCAAGCCGGTTTCCCCCTGTCAGTGATGCAGGTAAGAGGGGCTGACATGGAAAAAGCGTCTAGTCGTTCGGATGGGACAATAAACCGAGGCCCCGTGTGCTACAGGCTGTGCACGTTAAAGATGCCTCGACAGTTGGAAATCGAAAAAGAGCAGGCTAATGCCGCTGTCCTGTCAAAATTTCCCTCATCGCACCCGACTTGGCGTTGCCCGTCTTCATTAGCCCACATGGTGCAGAAAAGTAGGACGTAAAACTCCATTCGTTTCATTTCATTTTTCTTATCCCATACAAATAAATTTGTTTGTTGACAATACCAGGGTCAACAACAGCACTTTCAGTCTCAGACTTTTTCCCCTAACCAAAATATAAGCGATTTTCCTCTTGAAATCAAGGGTGCACTTTCAAAGTCGATTTTCTCCAAAGTTTGAACAAATTTCGAATTTCTGTTTTCTAGTGAAATAGACGGAGGAAATGATAAGCTTTCATTACAAACGAAAATTATATCTCTCTGGTCAAAATTGGCCGAGTTATGGCCATTTTAGTGAGGGGTGGGGTCGGCAGTCTGCCTATAGCTTCTTTCTGCACTGCATTTTCAATCTCGTTCGAAGGCTATTAGAGCTGGAAAGTTGAAATTTGCACTGAAGGTACACATCTATTGGAAGTTGTTATATTTCAAATGTCAAATCCCTACCGTATGTTACAGCCATTTGAGTTTCAGATTTTTCTCGAACCAAAATATAATCAAATTTCCCTCTTGAAAAATTCGGTTGCTACTTCACAGTAGATTTTCCCCGAATGATTTAAAAAAAAATCCGAATTTCTGTTTTCAACTGAAATAGATAGAAAACATGTTCAACTTTCGTTTGCAGCAAAAATTATTCCTCTAGCGTCAAAATTGGAGAAGTTGTGGCCATTTTAGTTCAGGGGTGGGGTCGGCAGTCTGCCTATAGCTTTTAGTTGCACTGCATTTTCAATGGGGTGAAGACTAAAACTTTGACAGGCTCTCGTTCGAAGGTTATCAGAGATGGAAAGTTGATAATTGCACTGAAGGTACACACCTATTGGGAGTTGTTATGTTTCAAATTTCAAGTCCCTTATATAGATTCGAGAAACTATTACAAAGAACTATTAGAAAATAGGTCTAGACAAGCATATACTAGCCTTTGTGACAAATTAAAAAGTTTTTTAAAAACGAATGACCATAAAGCATTTTGGAATACTATTAATCCAAGGTCAGGATATCCCACTAACAAAATCTCGCCAATTGAATGGTCTAATCACTTTGAAAATCTCTTTAGAGGTGCGGAAAAATCAGACGATTATGTCAAGTTTTATGATGATGTGGAAAAATTTGTAAATTCTATTGATATGGATCATGTAGAAGATTCTTCAGATCTTAGTTAAACAGATAACGCATGATGAGATAATCAAATCCATAGGTAATATACAAACGGGTAAATCCCCTGGCTTAAGTGAAATTCCAGTGGAATTCTGTAAGAATGCCCCTTCTATTTGTATTGATATATTGCACTTATTATTTAATCTTATATTAACTACAGTGAGCCTCCTAGAAGTAAACTTTACTGTGCCCTAATTGAGCTATGGAACAACAAAATGAAGGGTCGAACGTTTAGGCTTATCAAGATTATGTATAAGCATGTCAAAGCATGTGTAAGGTTGCAAGAAGGGAGAACTGATTTCTTTGAATGTGACTATGGTGTTCGCCAAGGATGCCAGTTGTCTCCGTTTTTATTTATATTTTTCATCAATGATGTTGTTGATGAGCTTGTTAATAATGATTCAAGAGGTATTAGTAATGGCACAATAGAATTAGTCATGCTCATATTTGCAGATGCCATCATATTATTTGATATTATTGTACGGGGGCTACAAAGCCGACTAAGAACTCTGGAGGCCTATTGTGCAAGTGGCAATTAAACATACATACGAGCAAGTAAGATAATGGTGTTCAGGAAAGGTGGTAAACTGAAACAATTGGAAAAGTTCTATCTTAATGGAAGTGCATCCACGTATAAATATCTTGGGGTACACCTGTCTAGTTAGTCCTCATTCAATGCTCTGAACTGAAACCCGCTCGTAAGCCACTGCTAGAGTACCTGGAAACCAACGTCATACAACTCACCATACAGAATGTTTTGGCTCCACCTACGGACCACTGGTATACGATAATGGAACTAGTCTTCCATTTTATAACCAAATCTGTCTTGAACAGATAGGCTAAGTTTTATACTCAAAGTTTCTTAACTTTTTAATTATATCCAATCAATTTAACAAGTTTCATTGCAGAAACATCAGAGAACATCTTTTCCCCTTTTGTTGAAAACTCCACCCCTTCCTCTTTTCTCACTTCCTTTTTTTCTTTTTTTTTCAGGTCTTCTAGTTTTCCAACAGATAACAGATAATCTAACCAAACCAAACTAAACCAAAACAACGACTACCATTCGACTACCAATCAACAATACCATGATCAGAACGAGTTTGGAAGAATGAAGGAAATCGAGTTACTCACGCGACACCATCCAGGGCCGCATGTCATTCGACCCGACCAGATCTAACGAAGAATCAACAACCAAACCAACAACACAGAATCATCCAATTTGAACCAATCCAACTACCAATTACTACGACTACCAACAACTACCTAGTTTGCGGTATCAGCATCCGCAGGAAGCGAACGTTAACTTGTCATCTATCTACCTACCTACCTGTCTAGTTAGTGCTCATGGTATGTAGCACAAAATATATTACCACAACAGGCCTCCAAAGTACTATTATTATTGAAAGCAAATATTAGAAATTTTTGCAATTTACCTAACTACATATATTTGATAGTAAAATACTACCAATTTTGACATATGGGTGTGAAGTATGGGCATTTCATCCGCCACATGATGGTGTACGTATTCATGATAGATTTTGTAAGACTATCTTACACTTAGGTAGAAATTCATCAAATATTGTAGCTAGAGGTGAATTAGGTCGATATTCACTAAGGGTACACCTAAACTATAAAATAATTAAGTACTGGACAATACTATTAAGCCAGACTGACAATAAATTGTTAAATCGCGTCTACAAATATCAACATGATTTAGCTGAAAAAGATATCTATTTTTTGTCATATTGTGTAAAACAACTGTTGTATGAGCATGGGTTTGGCTTTGTTTGGGAGACACAGAGTGTGGGGGGATGGAAATAACTTTCTTAGACAATATAAACAAAGATGTATTGATATAGATAGACAGAATTGGAATATTTCTATCGCATTCATATCTAAACGAGACTTATACTGTAATATCGAACAGCTGAATGCAATGGAACATTATTTAAATTGTGTACATGTTAAGCCATATCGCATTGCCTTAAGTGAGTTAAGATCATGATCTTATGATTGAAAAAGGGAGACAACTCAACTTAGAGAGACATGAAAGATTATGCCCTTTCTGTATCAGCCCAAGTATAGAAACAGAATACCATTTCTGTATGGACTGTCCTTATTATGATGTTAGAGTAAAATTTATTCCATCGTTCTTTATTAAATACCCAACATTTGGAAAATGTTATACTTTGTTACGAACTAGGCCTATTATAAATAAGTAAGTTCTTTTCTACTGTGAGATTTTAAAAATCCTGCCGGAGTTGTAAATCATTTTTTGATCGCCTATATACTTGGTATTTATTGTCTTAAAGTATATTACATGTTGATCCAGTTGTCATGTTTTAATATAAATGTATATCCTTGTAATGTATAATGGGCCTGTGGCCCAAGTACCGAAATAAAGAGATCATTATTAAGTATGCTTTAAATGTCTCCAGCTGGACATGTTTTATTATATTGTCCAGAATTAAGGTGCTTTACGGTAAAAGGAATTGGATCAAACATGCTGTATTCCTGGTCGGGAACATGTTGAGTATGTTGAACCTGATGATCTCCCTTGTTTCTTATTAAGCGTCGATGCTGAAACAGCTTTTGACAGGGTCTCACATGTTTTCACTTTTAGTTCAATTTTTAGTGGTGCTCTTATTTCGAATTTGAAAATCTTGGTATTAGAAGCAGTATCAAAATTTATGGTTTCATCTCGAAATTGTTTAATATTGGTCGTTCTGTGCGTCAGGGGTGACCTTATAGGGTAACCATGAAAAAGGTGGATTAGGTTTGGTATTAATCAAAGAAACAGAAAAATCCTTTAGACTGGCCTGGTTATCCAATTTTCTTCAATGCTCTGTGGAAATTCTACATGACATAAAAATGTGTTCTGTTCTATTGAACTTTTATTTATATCTTATTCTACAAAGGGACTAAGTTCCTTGCCTAACTTTTATGGCTCTATGCTTAGAGCATGGTATGATCTTCGTGCTTGTGGTGAATTTTTACCTACATTAAGATAATAATGATATTTTGATGCAGCCGCTATTGGATAATCGTTTTATCCAAGGGTTAACCCTCAAGTTAACCCTAACCCTAGGTGACCTAGTGGTTTTAGCGCTCGTTCGACAACGTTCGTGATCGAATTCCATTTGCCTAATTGCCTTTGACCCCATTTTAACTAATTCGGGGAAACTAGCCATTAATTATTTTTGGATCATTTAAGCTCCTATGTTACATTTTTCTCAACCAATTTTTGATGAAAAGATTCGCTACGAAGTATTTTTTCGTTTCATATGCGGAAACCATGTCTTTGAACCAGCTATATTCCTTTTCTGAGCTAATCCTATTTGCTTTTGAAAACAAGTTAATCCAAGAGTTAACCCTCCAGATAACCCCAACTCTTAACCCTAGGTGGCCTATTGGTTTTAGCGCTTGCTCGGCAATTCGCCTTGGTTTTAATTCCAGTTGAAGCTTTTTTGAAATTTCTTTTTTTACCTCTATAGTACATAGTTTCAGAAACAGGAATTCTTTTAGCTAAGCTAATCAGTAATAGTGACCACAGCTTACTGACAAAATTTCATCCTTTAATCCATGTGTGTTTGTGTCTTTTCTTAAGACTCTGCTATATATAGAAAAGAAATAGAAAGAGAGGTATGTTCGAAGGAATTAATCGATTTTTGTACATTCCCAGTACTTCTGAATATTATTTACATGTTTTCAAGACCCAAATCAACCCCCGGAAGTGGCGAATTCTTTCCTGTAATAATGTTTGTAGGTAGGAATATAGCATTTTGAGCCTTTTGCAATTACATTATTAAAGGCATGTGTCCAAACAACACCCCCATTCGTCATACTTCCTTCCATTTATTATCCTATTTGCAAAATTTTGGTGTCTATCAAAACCTTGTTAATTTTTCTAAAACTCGTTTGGAACAGAATTTTGAATTTCGCATATAAGTTTGTTTATGCCCAGGTGAATTTTTGAAAATTTAAGTCTATATCTTGTTACCCTGACCTTCAATGACCTTAATTTTTCAGTGTATAGATTGCCCTTGACCTCTGCTATCTATAGATATCCTGATATTGGATGAAAAATATCAATTTGTGGATTTATAGCCCACCGAAATCTGACATTTTTTCAACTTTGGCCGACTATACTACATTTCTCTAATAAACACAGGAACTTTTTTTTAGATTATTAATGGCTGTGAAATTCTCTTTGTAATGATATATGGCAAAAATGAATAAATATAGCCTAACCAAAAAAAAAAATTGTTCAATAGCAGTTCTTATATCAAATGCACCACATCAATGTGGTTTACATAATAAGAATGCATTCAGAATTCTCTTTAACGATATTTGACGATAAATTTAATAAAAAAATTAAAAAAAATTATGATTTTATCTCATAAAATCCTAACGTTTCAAAATGATAGACAGGGTGTTAAGCGTGTTATCAAAAACTTAAACTTAATCAGGGAACAAATTAATCTCATAACGTAATTCTTTAACCCTCAAAAAATTTATCTATTTATTTTGCGAAATTTTTGCATACAAATTAAAAAAATAACTCCATATAAAACATTGGAATTTTTGTTCTATCTTATTTATAACTCAAAATAATGTTGAATACTTGTGAAATATGCAAGTATTTCTTTAAACGTAAGTAAGCAGCAGACGATGTAAATTGGAGAGTACACTTTCTTTCAACAACATTTGGAAACCTTTCATTTTAAAGACTGCCAGTGGCTCGTCTAAGATAGGGTGGCCCTTTCCCGGGAATTTAACATAATATATTGTTTCTTTCTGAGCCAATTTAATGAATATTAATGAAATATATGAATGTCAGCATGTCGACAGAAGTCAAATTGACAAAATTTGATGAGAGAAGTCGTCCACAAAAGTCATATGATCAAATTTCTATCTGGGGTGACAGAAGTAGTATATGTCTTTTCAGATATTGCGCATCCAGTTTGATCCGGTTTTTGAGATGGTAGGTATATGTCTTTTCGGATATGACGCATTTCACTTCTGCGCATGCGCAGCTTTTTCAATGCGTCATATCCGAAAAGACACAACTGTTAAAATATATTATAACAGACTTCCCCAAACTATTAAAATGTATCAAAACAGACTCCTCAAACTGCTAAAAATATATTATAACAGACTCCATATAAATTACCCAAACCACAGACAAGAATCACTATAATAATACAGTATAAAATAACCGCATTAAAAAAAAAATAAAAATGTCTTTAATTTTAAAACACGAACAACAAAAATTCGAAGGAGACGGTTTCTTCTCTGCGCTAACATCTCTCATCCCCATAGTGGCCAATTTTGTCTCAAACAACAAATCCCTCATTTCCTCAGAAGCGCAAGCTCTTGGATCTGTGGCAAAAGCAGGAGTAAATATTAGTGATGCAGTGAAAAAATCTGACGAACTTAAAGAACTGCTGCTAATAAGAGAACTAAGAAACAAGAGACTAGAACGACAAGCCCTAGAAAAACAAGGAAAAGGGTTTAAAATCATTGGATAAAAATGGCAAGCAAAAATTACAGATTGGATCCAATCTTTTAATTGTATGATCCGATTCAATATCCGTTCAACAAGAAGAAAGAGGATTACGTAATCATCTCACCATCGGTAGGGACAAAGACCCAAATAAACGACAGAGGAAGAGTTACCTTTGAAATTAATTCGTTGTCCAATTGGTTGCTGCTTTCCGATGCCCATTTCCGATGCGATTTCAAAATTAAAGACGCCACTCAGAATCGAATTCCACAAACCAACACGACTTTAGAAAACAACTTCTTTCCGTCTTTATTCAGCGAAATGGTTTTGGAAGCTGGTTCAAATCCGATAGAGACCATAAAACACCCCGGCGAGTTTGACACAATGTTGAAAACGGTTCTGTATCCCAAAAACTACGATTCAGTTTCGGGATGGATTCCCGATGTCGGTGACGGAGAAGTTTTAAAAGAACCGGTCAGAACTGTAGCAAATGACGCAGACCTTGCTAGGATAAGAGTAGTTGCTAGAAACACACTGGAAAGAGTGACTCGCGGAGTAAATCACAGATTTGAAAAACGAGCGCTTCAATACAACAATGTTGTCGAGAACAACAGATGGGGTAATTACGTAAATTGGAAGTTGTATCCTTTATTTGGTCTCTTGGAACACAGAAAGGTTTCCATAGGTTTACCGTATAAAATTCATTTGCAAAAGAGAAATCAACGACAACAAGAAATTCTTTGGTGAAAACAACTCTGACGCAAAATTGGAAATAACGAATATCCAACTTTACATACCGGTAATCACTCCTTCCGTAGAAGTGGAAACGAGAATATTCAACTCTTTAACCAAAGACATCGAAATTGCGTTTCTTCGTCGTAACACGGTAGGTAGCATGACTTTAACGGGAGAATCCACCACGTGGCCAATCACCAACACCGTCAAACCAGCGAGATATCTAATGGTCGGTTTCAAAAACGTGCCAGACTCTCAGACAAACAACAACAACATTTTCAGAGTGGCATTGAACCATACTCAAGATCCCATCATTCGCAAAGTTCAAGTCAGATTGAACAACGATAATTATCCCAATCAACCTTTGACAATTGATCCTTCCAAAAAAGATTACAACGAATTGTACAGAAACTATAAAAACATATGCGAATTGTTTGGAAATACGCCTCAGTTTGAATACACAGATTTTTCACTCAATCATCCAATCTTTTGTTTCGATCTGTCAGCTCATCAAGAAGAAAAGAAAACAGGGGTAAACATAAATATTCACATCGATAAAACACAAGGAGATGTGACCGGCTACTGTTTATTGCTGGAAGAAGCAAAACATTTGATTAAAATATCAGATAGAAGAATTGAATAAAAAAACACCCTTTAAAAATGAAACCAGAAACTTTAGTCAAGAAAATAATAGAAGCTTTAGAAACAGCTTCACCAACTACAATAACTTATAATGGTAAAAAAATCAGCATAACTAAAAAACTTATTGATAAATATTGTAAAGTCAGAGACGATATAGACTTGGAAAGAATTGATGAGAATTTAACTAAAAAAGGTGGATTTTTACCTTTCTTACCTTTAATCTTTGCTGGTTTAGCTGCAGCTGGTGCAACTGCTGGTGGAGCTGCTGGGATAGCCAAAGCTGTCAACAATAAGAAAGCTGAAGCCGCTGCAAACGCCGAAGCACGTAGACACAATTTGGCAATGGAAAGAGAAGCACGAGGAGGTTCGGGAGTAGGAGATATATTAGGGACGGTTAAAGAATTTGGACAAAGATTTGGCAAAGAAACTAAGAAAACTGTTAAAGAGGGATTAAGCAAATTAATATATAAAATTGACACTGGAGAAATGAAGGTCAAACACAAGGGCAACGCCATATTTTTTAAAAACATACTTTCGGGCGAGGGAATCTTCCTTTCAAAGTATAAAGGCAACGGGGTGATTTTTGGTACGAAAATGTAATAAATAAAAATGGGCAAGAAATTCAAACATTCGGACATATTTCCTAGTAACCCAATGCTCATGTGTATTTGCGGTAGTTCAGGTTCTGGGAAAACTCATCTCACTTTTAACATTTTGACAACACCAAACCTTTTAGATTTCGATTCTCTGTATATCTACACAACAACACCAGAGCAATCGTATTATCAATTCCTCAAAGCTTTAGAATATTTACCAAAGAAAGACGTTCAAGACATATTTCAATATTACGAAGAAAACTAAGAAGAAGTGGAAATAAAAGATATCATAGAAAACTTCATTAAATCAAAGAATCCATCTTTCAATCCAACGGATATAAAAGTTTTTCTTACGAAAAATGTTAATGATCTAGACTTGTCTAATATTGATAGCAATCGAAAGAACTTAATATTGTTTGACGACTGCGTAGCGCAAAGAAATCAAACTGTTCAACAAGAATTCTTCACCAAAGGAAGACATCACAATTGTCACTGCATATACCAATCCCAATCTTTTTACGGGATGGATTCTATGTTCATTAGAAAAAATGCAAATTGTTTTTTATTATTTGAATAAAATGATAAAGATTTATCTCAAATCATTCAGTCTATAAATCACGGAATGGATAGAGATACATTTAAAAAGGTTTGTAAAGCACAATGGAGAAACCCAGATGATCATGGATATGTATTTGTAAATACTAGAAAACCTGCGGGAGAAAGATATATTTTAATTTTATTTTTTTAAAAATGACGGATTGGAATAATTTTTTAAAAAGAAATAGAGAATATATCAAAGCTAAGAATAAAATAAAGACCCAAGTTGAAAATAACAGATTACAACAACTCGGATTAACGGAAATCTACAGACTCTATTTCAACCCATAATAAAAAGTCAAGAAGATATTAAAAAGAGACTCGTTATAGAACCCACCCCTCATATAGAACCCAAACCGATTGAATATAATGGTATTATAATTAGGACATTAGATGATATAAAACGTCTTTTTTCAAACCCTGACCCAGATTTACCAAAGAGCATTTCACCAATCATTGATGAAGTGGGGTTATTGTTTAATGGTTTTAGAATAAGATTTAGTGGAAATTCACCACAATTCAAAATCGACACAAAAGACTTTATATTTACATTAACGAGAGGGTTAATAGATTTAATGAATGGCGAGGATCTTGAAATTGCCGATTACAAGGATTTAGTAGCATACTCAAAATTTCTACATGCGATCAGAAAGTCAGGACCCGGTAGATGATTATGCAGAAGATTATCCAATCATACAAGAAATAGACGAATTCGATGATATGGTGGCATCTGGACAAGGTATAATGTTTTTATCCGACAACAATAAAGAATTGCTTAATAGATTAGAAATAATATTAGCGGCCATGAAGGAAGGTCATCGATCTGACAGACAATACAACGAAGTCAATGGCATATTAAAACGGCTTTTGGAGAAAAAAATCATCACTAAAAAAGACTATATAAACGTCATTAAAAATGTCCAATAAAGAACAATTGTTCGTTATCACCTCGCATAAATCAGACATCAAATTGTCTCTAGACTACGAGTATGAACTTGATCGCAATAAACAGTACGAACTGGGATTAAAGTAATTCTCCGTTTACAATTCCATTAGAAACATCAACGAAAAAAACAATCAACTAAAAATATCGACGGATAACGGAGTTACGTTCAAAACCATAAGCTTACTACCGGGAAGCTACGAATACGTGGCCATCAACAATTACCTATCCGAATACGCAGGAAGCGTGAACGGCAAAAACAATATCGAATTCGAAGGTAATTTGAATCTGAACAAAATAAAACTGATCTTGAGAAATAACAGTGAAGTCGATTTCAACGTAGAAAATTCGTTGAATGCGTTACTAGGGTTCGATAAACGAATATACGCGCAATCGAAATTTGCGCCGCACAAGGCCAACATCGAGAACGACATCGACGTGATCAACATTCACTGTAATTTGATCAACGGTGGATTTTTCAACAAGCACAAACGCCAAATCATATACAGCATACCGACTTTTACGGTGCCGATCGGATACAGAATTATAGAGAAACCGTTTCAAACGACCTATTTACCAGTCAATTCTTTCATGATCAAAGATATAAATCTGGAAATCAAAGACGGTAAAAACAGGTTCATAGACTTTGGCAACGAAGAAATTGTCATTCAACTTCATTTAAAACAATCTTCATTCTCTTCTTGAATAGTAAGATAATCGAAATCATCAAATTCATAGTTTTCATCAAAACTATACTCATCTTTGTCGTTGTAAGGATACATAATTCATTCACTGTTTGGTGGTTTTCTTTTAACATTATTCAAATAACTTCTAAAAACTTTAGTTTGTTTATCATTTGGAATAACTACTCCATTGGTGAAACTTTTTTTCCATGGTTTATTAAATTCGTTCGACACATCATGTCCGCTTGCTAATTGAACGTAATCTTCTACACTTATCTTATCACTAGAATAACCTTTAAACGTTTTCTTTTCTTTTAAAACACCATCAGAAGTCAAAACGATGTTGTATTTGACTTTTGGTGCTAAATATAAACCAAATATAATTCCACCGTAATCGTTTTTACCTTTGCAATAGTCTTTTTCGGAGACCAAACCAGCTCTGTTTAGTTTTTTCCAATTTTTGGATGAAATGTACAAACTATCGGTGTCGGTATAGTATATTTCGGGTTTATAAAATCCATTTATGACGTGAATGAAATTGTTCATTATTTTTTTACTGTGAGATAATACGAATGATCCCAAATGACTAGGTGTTAGTCGTGTAGATATACTATCTTCGGTAGTAATCTCTTTTTCTTCAATTTTTGTTTCAACAATATATTGAGTATCATTAATTTTCTCATAGGTTTTAACACGTGAATCAAAGATTGCCTGTAAAGTTGCTTCATTCCATAAATGTCTAGTTGTGAATATATCTTTCTGAATTGATTTACCATACAAGGAATTACCTAATAATTTCATGCAGTTACTACCCACAATATTACCTTCTCGTTTATATTTATTTCTTAAATCTCTCAAAATTAAAATATAATCTCTATAGGGTGGAGTTTTAAAAAAATTTTCGTAAACTATACCATCTAATATTCTAATAATTCGTCCACCGGCTCTCACTATTTCTTGAATATCGACCGATGTTAAAACGTCGTTACAGAAACCATTTCTGAACCTGATTTTGTTACCAGTTTCCTTTTTACCTTCTTTATTTGTGAAAGTGATTTTATCTTTAGCTGGTATCGGTTGGAAGAACATGTTTTTGGGATAGTCAAACCACACTGTTAAAATAGCTGTTCTAGGTCTGAATTTTTGTTTATTGAAGAGTTTTACAAATTCTTTTTCTTCTTCTGGTAGAAACGGTCTTCCACTTTCCGCTCTCAGATATTCACTGTCTAAATCCGACATGGCGGAAGCGTATAAACCGTTAGCATCAAATGCCATTAGTTTAGTACATTCTATTTTTTTAAGTCTCGAATGACCTCCGTTTTGTCTTTTGTGCTTGCACTGTATTCTTTGAATAAATCAATTATGTTATTACTTTCTGTTTGTGAAATATATTCCTTT